>NC_133362.1:35554734-35579535 GCF_049309525.1 Garra rufa | reverse complement strand
ATATTTGTATTAGATTTTTTCATATATTTTTAATACATTATATTTTTATTGCTTCCTAATGAAAGGTTTTAAAACTAATATTTTTAAAATAAATTTTTATTTTTATTATACTCATTTTATTTTGTATTATTTTATTTTTTTAAGATATCACTTATATATTTTTTTTCTAAATTTGTATATATTTTAAAATTGTTATTGCTTCTTAATAAAACATTTATTTTAAAACTAAGCTATGCTTTTAAAACATTTTTTATTAAATTATATTTTTTTATTATATACTCAGTTTATTTGTACTATTTTTATATTTCTATTAGATATCAATTTTTATAATTTTTTTTATTTTTATTTTTATTTTTAATGCTTACTAATAAAACATTTTTAAAACTAAGCTACAACAATGCTTTTAAAACTAAACTAAAACTAAGCTTTTAAAACTAATATATTTTTTATTAAATTGTAATTTTTATTATTTACTCAACCGTCAGCATTTGTTAATCCAATGTGCTTCTTCACTGGATGCTGTTTGTCCAACCCTGGCAAAGAAAAAGCAGAGCATTCTTCACACTGACTGTCTTTTACTCAAGTCTTTTTCCTGTCATCATATATTATAGTACAACAAGATTATTAACTCACTTCACTAATCATATTTTAAATGTTTATCATATATGATCCAAAACTGAAGATGACAGCACAAATGTCTCACCTCTCTTCATTTTAGATCCACTGTTTCAAACCAGCCATGCTGCAAGATCTCCTGGAATGACCGGCCGTTCAGTTAGATCACGGGTTAGACACTGAAGAATCAGATCACGGCATTCTGTTTTCAGGAGAGAGCCGCTTAGTCGTGATCATGTGACACTAATGTTGGCATGTATGAAAACAGCTTTGTGTTTTACTATGCTCTCTACCAATGTTTGCTAATTCTGCTATTCTCTCACCTTCAGATAAATCTGGGTTGACAAATGTGACGTCGGCTTGCACGATTTCATCTCGGTCACCAAACGGGGAACACCTGTTCATCATCTCATACAGCAAGACTCCAAGAGCCCAGACGTTTGTTTGGACGCAGTAGAACTTGCCGTAGATGAAGAGCTCAGGTGGAAAGTAAGCCTTTATTCCTGTGAGCAAGACATTTTACTTTAAAGCATCTCACGATCAATAAATCACCACATGCTGGTTTCCACACTCTGTTACACTAAATGCCAACTCACCTCTGTATTTGGTGCCGTCGTAGCCTTTGCTATCAAGTAGATGACCGCAGCCAAAGTCTATCAACTTGAGCTCCAAAGTGTGTTTTCTCAGCAGGATATTCTCTGGATGAATATCGTTGTGGAAAACACCATGCTCAACGCAGTGCTGGACCGCTTGCACAGCCTGACGCATGATGAGCCGTGCTGTTGTCTCACTCATTTGAGGATTGTTTTTGATGAAGTCCAGCAAGCTCTCACAGGGATCTGGAAACTCCATAATGAGTGTGACTTTTCGGGGATGCTCAAACCACTCGTAGAGCTGGATGGAGTGAGGGCTTATGGGCTCTTCCTTCATCATTAGAAGCAGCGCAACTTCTGTAATGAGAGGTTTCGGATACCCAGGCTAGAGAAAAGATGCCACAAAAGGTTAGTTTTATCTACAATAATCAGCTCTAAAACAACTAAACACATATTATGTTTAGCCAACTTACAATTTGAAGATACTGATCCTTTGGAGTCTTCCGAATACGTTTGATGGCAACCTGCAAATGATCAAAAACACAGATGAGCATATTGAACACCTGACCTTAGCTTAACCACAAAGAATTGAGTATTTAAGTATTAAACTATAGGTGCTTTAAAAACACAGTGGATACAGAATTGTTTGTCTGTTTGTCTATTTGTCTACCTTCTTGCCATCAGAAATTCGGATGCCCTCATAGACCTTGCCGTAGCCTCCTTGTCCAATAATCTTTTTCACTCGATAGCGAGAGCGAATAGATTCTGAAAAAACACACAAAATCATGAGAACATATAAGCATGCTAGATCCTTTGAAGTTGCATAAAATGCTTAAAGCAGTATAACAAATTCTTCTTTGTTCTTCTTCAAGATTTGTAATAACTTATAAAGTCATTTGCATAAAAACTTTACATTTGACAAACTGCATTTTGGTTCATTCCTAAGACAGTTTTAATTTATACAACTATTTTTGGCTTCAAGCAAATGTATCTTGTTATAATGATCACAGACTCACCATTGGTTGGGACGATGTCTAAGGACTCTGGGGCAGGTGACGGCTCAGGATCATCCAGCTCTGGCTGAGGAGGCACAAAAGGCTCCACTTTATTCTTGGAGCGGAAAGGACGCTTGACAGCCTTCCACACTCTCCTGAAGAAAGAGCGGACTCCTTTCCCTTTCTCAGGTTCTTCTGTGGCCTTTTGTGGAACTAAAATCAACCAATTTAATAACACAACTATTAGAGACATCTCTGACATTGGATTAAATAATTAGTTGACATTTTATTGTTTTCTCACCTGAAGCCTCCAATTGCAGCCTCTCCAAACTGTCCTTAGAGATGACGTCGGGTGTAGAGTCATCTACTTTGGACAGTGCCTTTAGGCTCAGGCAAGCTGAAGCCCCCACTGACTCAACAGGAACTTGACCTGGAAGTACAACGCTACACTCCTCTTGGTAGCTATCGGAATTGGAGAGATGGTCATCGTTGCACCCGTCCAGGCTGTCCACAGTTCCTCTCTTGATGATGCACGTGCCTACGCTAAAGCACGGCATATCCTGGCTGTTGAGGCGCTCCACACTCTCCTTAGAGATGGACAAATTGACATCTGGTGTAGAGATGTCCAGCTCTGGTGGAGACTCCACTGTGTCCTGGGAGCAGCAGAAGGGGAGCTTTGCCGCCGTACATATTCTCCTGAAGAAAGGAGGCATGGTTTTCTTCTTCGTCCAGCTCGTATGTTGTTCTTAAAGTAGGAAAAACAATTAGAAAATACTAATAACGACAAATATGACCCAAGGTTATTATCATTGAAGTCAAACTTAAACATTTTATTTGCCTTGGCACCTAGCTGAATATACAGTATAGTACTATTAAATTACAAGGTAATTAACATAACTTGTTATTGACGTTTTTCAGAACAGATAGGCCTACATTATTCAATGTATAATACATTTACTACATTTTAAAATTGACCAAAGCATGAGTTGACCACTACCAGCAGACATCAAATGCTACGTTCTCTAATGCTAGAGCAAATATGACAGGAACACAACAGATATATAACTCCTAGGCCTACTATAAACCATCTATTTTATCTTGTTTTCTTGAATTTGTGAGGTCTGTGTCAATCACAGTTGAAGTTTCAAACATAATTTCAATCTCACCTTTTGAGCTCTTCTCCACAGAAGCCTCCATGGCACTTTGGTAGTGGAGGCTCAACTGGCTGGAGATGGACGATGGTCTGGAAGAAATAATATCAGGTGCAGATTTATCCAGTTGGCACAGGGTGTTTCTGTTTGTGCAGCTCTGCACGCTGTGTAGACTCTATGGTCCGGAGACTACGTTCAGAGTCTGAATGGTCTGCACAACTGTGCTCTCAGATGTAGATGTCAGCCGATGATTTCAGATGAAATTCTTCTTTTGTCAACAGTTAAACTTCAACAGGATACTCAGGATAAAGCATATACAAGATTTGCGTCTTTCACAGATAATAGCCAGAGATATTCTGCGGTCTCCAGGTAAACAGGTAAACAATACAGAACTGTTTACATTTAAAAGGCAAGTCTCGCGATACGTGAATGGCCAAATGAATGTTCGAGACTGGCACCGCATTTAATAACTGATGTGACTCTAAAACTGTGGAGTCGCTAATGTATGAAATATTAATCGACATCTATCTCCTATTCTATCATCTATTCCAATATCACAGTGAGAGTGACTTAATTAAATATAAAAAATGGCGATGTCACTACACGCGAGTTTCAGTGTTGCCAAGTCCGCTGTTTAATCTCGGAAAAAACGCGATTATATTCTTTAGATCAGTGGTGTTATCATAAATTAGCGAACCCCATTAAAACCCTCTAGGGTTGAGAAACCCGCCGGCGCTTTTTGTGTCAGTTTCTCTGATAACTCCATTAAAATCACGCATTGGCTGCGTCTGACAGCTGAAAATACGCCATTAGGAAGGCAAAAAGGTACGAATACATTCATGATCGATAGTATACAGTATGCTGTGCTGCCTGTCACACTTAACGTACCTGTGTGTTCAATTCCCTGAAGAAAATGGTGTGTAAATGTAGGTTTTTGCCAAAGCTCACTATGTTTAGTTGTTAATTATTCAATGTCGAAGGTACCTGCGCAAATCAATTCCTGCGTTGAGAAGATTTGTTCCCGTCCGCCATTTTGTCGGTCAAGTTGTCAAGCTTTCTGAAGTGTCACACACAAACCTCTTTTTTATATATAGTAATAATAATAATAGTAATAATTATTAATAATGACATTGCCAACAAATTTCTCCATTGAATAAAAATTTGAATAAAACGTGATTTAGGGCAGTTTTTTTAAAGAAAAAAATCTTTTAACATATAAGTGGTTTTCCTACTACAAAAACATTATTTATGTTCAGAACTCAAAACTTTGTTATTGAAGACAATTTGCCAAAACTGTTGAGGAAGATCAACACCTGTTTTCACCGCATTTTAAAGTATAGCATCAGAAACGAGTGATAAAAACACATCAAATTTCAGAGGGAAAAATCCCTTAATTCATAAAAGTTTTTACACTTTGTTGATGTGATTTTTGACTTTTGTGTAAAAGGATTAGTGAGGATAATGAAACACATTTGCAGAATAAATTCCTCTATGTGCATCAAAAAGTAGTGTAACTTTGCGCTAGGGGTGTGCGATAGGAGCTAAAAATTCATACTACGACTGTCCCAAACTACAGGCAAAATATATAAATTTGATATAACTAGAAAAATTAAGGGTTTGGACAGACCTGAAAAGTTTTTTTTCTCAAGAAGTGCAATTGAGGTAGGCCTGTATGAATTAAATAAATATTACCAGTGGTGTCAAAAGTATTCACATTCAGGTACAAGTATAGATACTAGGGTTTAAAAAGACTTCTGTAGAAGTTAAAGTATCAACTCAAGCTTTAAAAGTAATGTAAGGGAAAAAATGCCATTAAGGACAAAAGCTTAGGCCGTGCCACAGGGGCCTATTGTTCACTACCCCACCTCCTCAAAAAAAAAAAAAAAAAACATTTTTCTAAAGGCCATAATGACTATAATGTTATATTAAAATGTTAATGTTGAAAAATTTGGGATGCACTAGGCTACCTGTTTCAGCCGCATATATGCTCATTGAAAATGAACGCATTTTAGTACAATGCAGATACATTAAAAAAACATATATGTGTACTTCTGAGCATTAACGTGTTTCATGGAGCGGAAGATATGATGACTAGTTGCCTATAAGTATTGTAATTGTGCAAAAAGTCAATTGCGTGATAATGTAAGGAGTAGAAGCAAAAAGTCAGCTGAAAAATAAATACTCCAGTAAAGTATAGATACCCAAAATTTCTACCTAAGTAAGGTAACAAAGTATTTGTACTACGTTACTTGACACCTCTGCAAACAGGACCCATGCAGGACTCTGCGAGTGAGTAAAAAGACCACAAGTGGGGTGGCCAACCCTAGCCCCGCCCCTGCGTTATATAGTTTTAACGCTGTTAAACTGGAAAAAATAATCGCCTGCTAATTTTGACAGCACTAATGAAAATACATAGAATAATATGCTTGCAGATATTTAGAAAACGTACCTAAGTTTGCATACTTGTTTCTAAAACAATGCTACAGCCAGTTATCCTAGTATGAAATGTGGTTCTGTGTCAGAATGTCTGTTTTAGTTTTGGTCTGTGATTCCACTCAGAAATATTTGGACACCCCGGGTTGCCAGTTGGTGGAAAACACAGCGTATAGAGGGTTTGCACAACAGTACATCATGATTTGGTCAGTTACCCAGACACGCAGCATTACTGGCCATACTCAGATGTAAACAACAGCATGGATTGCACAGGTAATGTACTACTGAATACATTGTTCTGATAATTTATGCTGTCTAAACCACAAAAACAACGAACTAAAGTTAATAGTTGGTAAAGACACATATGAGCAGTATTAATGAAGATATTAGCCTAATATTTCACCTACCTGACCGGAAATGATAAGAAGAAACACAAATGTTGTCAAGACTCTGCCCTGGAAATCCTGGTTCAGTTTGGCCATCCACAAACACCTTTGGTTCAGTTTTTGGTTAACGCGGCGTGAAACCCTCAATTCGTGCCGCTGGATGTCTATCGCGTCTTTGCATTGACTGAACATGTAAATCACTCACGCTTAACGCTTTATTTGCGTCTGGTGTGAACGGACCAAGGCTTGTCGCCTTCCATTGTCAATTGCGCTCGTTCCTGTTGTGTTTCCTCGATCTGGCAACCCATGTGAGCATCGAGTCTGAGTGAGAACTCTTTCCAGCTGTCAACATTACATACTGCACCTTCAACACTCAGGACTGACAAACGTAAAATCATGGTCATTTTAACTTATTGCATTATATATTGTGCATCATTTGATGCAGAGAGAATGTGGATAAGAGTAGTTTGAAAATACATTTGTGTTTAAGAAGCATTGTCTAACATTATCAGTAGACTTTGCAAAGCAAAATGTAATAAAAATGATGCTAAGACCCCTTTAAGATGGCTATGGTATTCTTGTTCTTCTAAACCTGTATGAGCCATGAGTCTGGTGCAAGTGCGGCACTCATTTTAATTGTGAGTTATCAGTGGAAAGTGCAGGACAATGCCATTTGCACTTCATGGCTTTCATCATACCCTTTGTCCAGTGCTCAACAGAGATACGCAAACCCATAAACCCAAATCATCCTCTGACGACACGGAGTCACTGCGACTTAGCAGATGTTTACTTTGAATAGTGTTTGAAAATTGTGAAAATGAAGATAAAATGGCAGCGTGAAAGAAAGTGTGCATGAGTGATGCTGTGAGTTATTTGAAGATACACTGCAGAGAGTCACACGATAAAGTCACAGAATAAAACATTTATTTGAAAAATAAGCTACAACCAAAAAAGCAACACAAAGTGTTAAAAACTGAGCCTCTAAAACGAAGATTTTAAAACTAATACAAGTTTTATTAAATTATAATTTTCAATATATACTCAGTTTATTTGTATTGTTTTTTTCTATTTTTATTAAATTTCTTTTTTGAATATTTTTTAATAATATTATTACATTATTTTATTTTGTACATTTTTATATATTTTTTTTGCTTCCTAATAAAACATTTCAAAACTAAGCTACAACCATGCTTTTAAAAATAAATGTTTTTGTTAAATTATCATTTTTATTATATACTCAGTTTCTTTGTATTATTTTTTGCATTTTTTATTAGATATATTTTAAACATTTAAAAACATTTAACATTTATTTAAAAAACATTTATTTTAAAACTAAATCCATGCTTTTTAAAACTAATATTTTTATTAACATATACTTTTTATTATATACTCACTTTATTTGTATTTAAAATGTTTATTAGATTTCATTTTTGTATAATTTTGTAAAAAAGTGAATTGCTTCCTAATAAAACATTTATTTTAAAACTAAGCTACATCCATGCTTTTAAAGCTAATACATTTTTTTTTATATACTTTGTATATTTTTTTATTAGATATGTTTTTATTTTATTTTGTAGAAATTTTTATACATTTTTATATACATTTTATTGTATATATATAAAAACAAATAAAACTTGTATTAAATTCAATTTTTTATTATATACTCATAATAGTTTATTTGTATTTTTTTATTTTATTAAATATCATTTTATATATATTATATAATTTTTTTTATATATTTAGCTAAATATATTTTATAGCTTCCAAATAAAACATTTATTTTAAGACTAAGCTATGACCATGCTTTTAAAACTAATACATTTTTTATTACATTATAGTTTTATTATATACTCAGTTTATTTGTATTATTTATTTTTTTGTATTTTTATTAGATATATTTTTTAAAATAATTTTTTAGATATATATTCTAAATATAGCTTTCCAATAAAACATTTCTTTTAAAACTAAAACCATGCTTTTAAAACTAATATTTTTTATTAAATTATAATGTTTATTATATACTCAGTTTATTTGTATTATTTTTTCAATATTTTTATTAGATATCATTTTTGTATACATATTTTTTAGAAGTTTTTATACATTTTTTTTCATTGTTTCCTAATAAAATATTTATTTTAAAACTAAGCTACATCCATGCTTTTAAAACTAATACATTTTATATTAAATTCTAATTTCTATTATATACTTAGTTTATTTGTATTATTTTTTAAATATTTTTATTATATATAAATTTTTATAAATATTCTTTTATATAATTTAATAAAAATTTAAATATTTTTTTAAAATTGTTAATGCTTTCTAATAAAACATTTTAAAACTAAGCTACAACAATACTTTTAAAACTAATATATTTTTATTCAATTCTTATTTTTTTAAATACTCAGTTTATTGGTATTTTTTAATATTTTATCAGATTTTCTTTTAATAATTTTTATACATTTTCTATATTTTTATTGCTTCCTAATAAAACATTTTAAAACTAAGCTACAACCATGCTTTTAAAACCAAGATAAAAAGTTAACTATTATAACTAAACTAATCTTTTAAAACAAAGCTAATGCTGTTTTGCCTTTTAAAAAATAATTTTTCTATACATTTTTCTATATTTTTATTGCTTCCTAATAAAATATTTATTTTAAAACTAAGCGTCATCCATGCTTTTTGTATTTTTCTGCATTTTTATTAGATTTTTTATTTCTTTTATTATTATTTTTTTTATAATATATATATATATATATATTACTAAAACCATGCTTTTTAAACTTTAAAAAAAAAAATTTGTTTTATTAAATTGTAATTGTTATTATATACTCAGTTTATTTGTATTTCTATTAGATATCATTTTTATTTTTTATTTTAGAATTTTGTATACATTTTTACATTTGTATTTTTTTGTATTTATATTAGATCTCATTTATATATATTTATTAATACATCTTTAAGCTAAAAAATATATATATATATTATAGCTTTCTAATAAAATATTTAGATAAAATAAAAACTGAGCTACGATCATGCTTTCAAAACTAATATGTTATAAGTTATATGTATAACTAAATTTATGTACTCAGTTTATTTGTATTATTTTTTATATTTTTATTAGATAACATTTTTTTAATAAATTTTTTCATATAATTTGATACTTTTTTGTTTTATTTTTTAATGCTTCCTAATAAAACATTTTAACATTTTAAAACTAAGCTAAAACCAAGCTTTTAAAACTAATATCATTTTTATTACATTATAATTTTTATTATAATTATATATTTTATTATAATTATATGTAATATAAAAATATTACATTATAATATTTTTAAATACTCAGTTTTTAGCAATGTTTGTATATTTTTATCAGATATAATATTTTTTATATATATATATATATATATATATATATATATATATATATATATATTCTTTTATAATTTTTAAAACATTTATTTTAAAACTAAGCTAATTAACGAAACTATTAAAACTAAGCATCTAAAACTAAGCTTTTAAAACTAATATCATTTTTATTACATTATAATTTTTTTATATACTCAGTTTAATTGTATTATTTTTTCACATTTTTATTAGATATTATTTATATATTTTAATACATTATTTATATTTTTTATTGCTTCCTAATGAAACGTTTTAAAACTAAGCTACAACCATGTTTTTAAAACTAATATTTTTTATAAATTTTCATTTTGTTTATATACTCATTTTATTTTTATTATTTTATTTTTTAGATATCATTTTTATATATATATATATTTTTTTTCTAAATTTGTATATATTTTAAATTGTTATTGCTTCTTTATAAAACATTTTAAAACTAAGCTATGCTTTTAAAACTTTTTTTTATTAAATTATATTTTTTTAGTATATACTCAGTTTATTTGTACTATTTTTATATTTCTATTAGATATCAATTTTTATAATTTATATATATATATATTTTTAATGCTTCCTAATAAAACATTTTAAAACTAAACTAAAACTAAGCTTTTAAAACTAATATATTTTTTATTAAATTGTAATTTTTATTATTTACTCAACCGTCAGCATTTGTTAATCCAATGTGCTTCTTCACTGGATGCTGTTTGTCCAACCCTGGCAAAGAAAAAGCAGAGCATTCTTCACACTGACTGTCTTTTACTCAAGTCTTTTTCCTGTCATCATATATTATAGTACAACAAGATTATTAACTCACTTCACTAATCATATTTTAAATGTTTATCATATATGATCCAAAACTGAAGATGACAGCACAAATGTCTCACCTCTCTTCATTTTAGATCCACTGTTTCAAACCAGCCATGCTGCAAGATCTCCTGGATGACCGGCCGTTCAGTTAGATCACGGGTTAGACACTGAAGAATCAGATCACGGCATTCTGTTTTCAGGAGAGAGCCGCTTAGTCGTGATCATGTGACACTAATGTTGGCATGTATGAAAACAGCTTTGTGTTTTACTATGCTCTCTACCAATGTTTGCTAATTCTGCTATTCTCTCACCTTCAGATAAATCTGGGTTGACAAATGTGACGTCGGCTTGCACGATTTCATCTCGGTCACCAAACGGGGAACACCTGTTCATCATCTCATACAGCAAGACTCCAAGAGCCCAGACGTTTGTTTGGACGCAGTAGAACTTGCCGTAGATGAAGAGCTCAGGTGGAAAGTAAGCCTTTATTCCTGTGAGCAAGACATTTTACTTTAAAGCATCTCATGATCAATAAATCACCACATGCTGGTTTCCACACTCTGTTACACTAAATGCCAACTCACCTCTGTATTTGGTGCCGTCGTAGCCTTTGCTATCAAGTAGATGACCGCAGCCAAAGTCTATCAACTTGAGCTCCAAAGTGTGTTTTCTCAACAGGATATTCTCTGGATGAATATCGTTGTGGAAAACACCATGCTCAACGCAGTGCTGGACCGCTTGCACAGCCTGACGCATGATGAGCCGTGCTGTTGTCTCACTCATTTGAGGATTGTTTTTGATGAAGTCCAGCAAGCTCTCACAGGGATCTGGAAACTCCATAATGAGTGTGACTTTCCGGGGATGCTCAAACCACTCGTAGAGCTGGATGGAGTGAGGGCTTATGGGCTCTTCCTTCATCATTAGAAGCAGCGCAACTTCTGTAATGAGAGGTTTCGGATACCCAGGCTAGAGAAAAGATGCCACAAAAGGTTAGTTTTATCTACAATAATCAGCTCTTGAACAACTAAACACATATTATGTTTTGCCAACTTACAATTTGAAGATACTGATCCTTTGGAGTCTTCTGAATACGTTTGATGGCAACCTGCAAATGTTCAGAAACACAGATGAGCATATTGAACACCTGACCTTAGCTTAACCACAAAGAATTGAGTATTTAAGTATTAAACTATATGTAGGTGCTTTAAAAACACAGCGGATACAGATTTTTGTTTGTTTATTTGTTTGTCTACCTTCTTGCCATCAGAAATTCGGATGCCCTCATAGACCTTGCCGTAGCCTCCTTGTCCAATAATCTTTTTCACTCGATAGCGAGAGCGAATGGATTCTGAAAAAACACACAAAATCATGAGAACATATAAGCATGCTAGATCCTTTGAAGTTGCATAAAATGCTTAAAGCAGTATAACAAATTCTTCTTTTTTCTTCTTCAAGATTTGTAATAACTTATAAAGTCATTTGCATAAAAACTTTACATTTGACAAACTACATTTTGGTTCATTCCTAAGACAGTTTTAATTTATACAACTATTTTTTGCTTCAATCAAATGTATCTTGTTATAATGATCACAGACTCACCATTGGTTGGGACGATGTCTAAGGACTCTGGGGCAGGTGACGGCTCAGGATCATCCAGCTCTGGCTGAGGAGGCACAAAAGGCTCCACTTTATTCTTGGAGCGGAAAGGACGCTTGACAGCCTTCCACACTCTCCTGAAGAAAGAGCGGACTCCTTTCCCTTTCTCAGGTTCTTCTGTGGCCTTTTGTGGAACTAAAATCAACCAATTTGATAACACAACTATTAGAGACATCTCTGACATCGGATTAAATAATTAGTTGACATTTTATTGTTTTCTTACCTGAAGCCTCCAATTGCAGCCTCTCCATACTGTCCTTAGAGATGACGTCGGGTGTAGAGTCATCTACTTTGGACAGTGCCTTTAGGCTCAGGCAAGCTGAAGCCCCCACTGACTCAACAGGAACTTGACCTGGAAGTACAACGCTACACTCCTCTTGGTAGCTATCGGAATTGGAGAGATGGTCATCGTTGCACCCGTCCAGGCTGTCCACAGTTCCTCTCTTGATGATGCACGTGCCTACGCTAAAGCACGGCATATCCTGGCTGTTGAGGCGCTCCACACTCTCCTTAGAGATGGACAAATTGACATCTGGTGTAGAGATGTCCAGCTCTGGTGGAGACTCCACTGTGTCCTGGGAGCAGCAGAAGGGGAGCTTTGCCACCGTACATATTCTCCTGAAGAAAGGAGGCATGGTTTTCTTCTTCGTCCAGCTCGTATGTTGTTCTTAAAGTAGGAAAAACAATTAGAAAATACTAATAACGACAAATATGACCCAAGGTTATTATCATTGAAGTCAAACTTAAACATTTTATTTGCCTTGGCACCTAGCTAAATATATAGTACTATTAAATTACAAGGTAATTAACATAAGTTGTTTTTCAGAAAGATAGGCCTACATTATTCAATGTATAATATTTACTACATTTTAAAATTGACCAAAGCATGAGTTGACCACTACCAGCAGACATCAAATGCTACGTTCTCTAATGCTAGAGCAAATATGACAGGAACACAACAGATACATAACTCCTAGGCCTACTATAAACCATCTATTTTATCTTGTTTTCTTGAATTTGTGAGGTCTGTGTCAATCACAGTTGAAGTTTCAAACATAATTTCAATCTCACCTTTTGAGCTCTTCTCCACAGAAGCCTCCATGGCACTTTGGTAGTGGAGGCTCAACTGGCTGGAGATGGACGATGGTCTTGAAGAAATAATATCAGGTGCAGATTTATCCAGTTGGCACAGGGTGTTTCTGTTTGTGCAGCTCTGCACGCTGTGTAGACTCTATGGTCCGGAGACTACGTTCAGAGTCTGAATGGTCTGCACAACTGTGCTCTCAGATGTAGATGTCAGCCGATGATTTCAGATTAAATTCGTCTTTTGACTACAGTTAAACTTCAACAGGATACTCAGGATAAAGCATATACAAGATTTGCGTCTTTCACAGATAATAGCCAGAGATATTCTGCGGTCTCCAGGTAAACAATACAGAACTGTTTACTTTTAAAAGGCAAGTCTCGCGATACGTGAATGGCCAAAGGAATGTTCGAGACTGGCACCGCATTTAATAACTGATGTGACTCTAAAACTGTGGAGTCGCTAATGTATGAAATATTAATCGACATCTATCTCCTATTCACACGAATATCACAGTGAAAGTGACTTAATTAAATATAAATAATGGCGATGTCACTACACGGGAGTTTCAGTGTTGCCAAGTCCGCTGTTTAATCTCGGAAAAAACGCGATTATATTCTTTAGATCAGTGGTGTTATCATAAATTAGCGAACCCCATTAAAACCCTCTAGGGTTGAGAAACCCGCCGGCGCTTTTTGTGTCAGTTTCTCTGATAACTCCATTAAAAACACGCATTGGCTGCGTCTGACAGCTGAAAATACGCCATTAGGAAGGCAAAAAGGTACGAATACATCCATGATCGATAGTATATGCTGTGCTGCCTGTCACACTTAACGTACCTGTGTGTTCAATTCCCTGAAGAAATTGGTGTGTAAATGTAGGTTTTTGCCAAAGCTCACTATGTTTAGTTGTTAATTATTCAATGTCGGAGGTACCTGCCCAAATCAAATTCCCTGCGTTGAGAAGATTTGTTCCCGTCCGCCATTTTGTCTGTCAAGTTGTCAAGCTTCACTTAAGTACGTGTCACACACAAACCTCTTTTTATATATAACGTTATATGTAGTAGTAGTAGTAGTAGTAGTAATAATAATAATAATAATAATAATAATAATAATAAAAATGACATTGACAATGATCACGTTTTATTAGACCTTAGTTAAACTACAGGCAAAATATTTATTTAAATTTAATATAACTAGAAAAATTGAGGGTTTGGACAGACGTGAAAAGTTTTTTTTTTTCTCAAAAAGTTGCATGTTTGAAAGAAACAAACCCATCATTAAGGCATTTTTAACTTTAAACTATTGCTTCTGGCTAAAATACAAGTCCTCTGTCCATAATATGGCTTTTCCAGTGAGAAAAGTCTCCTGAATGTGAAAAGAAATATGCACAACAAGGTCAGAAATTAACTTTTCAATTAAGGGGCAGTATTTGTCAGAATTGATACTTTTCATTCAATTTAATATTTCATTTTAATCGTGACAGATTTAATACATTGTCTAACTGTGCAAAGGGCCATTTTAATTCATTTTCTTGGCATTTTTGCCACAAGCTTTCGGTAATTTCTGACCCTGATGAGCTTAGATCAAACACCGTTTACAAGCAAAAACAGTTCTAAACATATTTCAGTGGATTTTGATATAAAAGGACTGCAGGTAATATACTTTTTCATTGGATGAAGCGTTATTATAGATTGTGGACTGGTATTTTGAAGTTTAAAGTTAAAATTATGCATTTGTTTCTTACAAACAAGCAGGTTTTCTTCACAAGATATTAGCTGATGGACTGGAGCTATGTGGATACTTGTGGACTATTGTGATGTTTTTATCAGCTGTTCGGACTCTGATTCTGACGGCACCCATTCACTGCAGAGGATCCAAGTAAGCAAGTGATGTAATGCTAAATTTCTGGCAGTCTGTTCCCATGAAAAAAACTAATCTACATCTTCGATGGCCTGAGGGTGAGTGCATTTTCAAATAATTTTAATTTTTTTCTTGTGTAATATAATAGTATGTAAATATAATTAGGTTAACAGATGGATGTTGCCAAAGTCAAAATGTTCAAAACACATACTTGCTTTTCAAATAACAATGAGACGCATTTAGGAAACAAATTTATTGCACACAATGGATGCTTTTATTTGAATAACTTAAATACTTTTAGGCTTTTACTCATTCAACATAGTAAAAGTGTATTTTGTTATTTTCAAATGGTCTGAACAACAGTAACAAATACAGCAAACTAGACTAATAATAACATACATTGCATTGATCTTTCTTCAAACAGATACAGAGAAAAACATTATTAGAACAGCATTCCTACATTTCACAACTTCAAACCAGAAATCAAACCAGTAATTAGACAGCAGTGAGGATATTTAATCACACTCATCTTTGGCTAGATGGACATGTTTTCCCTTATTCAGGCTACATACAGCTGTCTTCAGTTTTCTCTTTTTACAAAACAGCCAATGCAATGACTGTACAGCAAAGTCTTTATGTAAAAATGTGACAAACCGACAATAAAAGATGCATAAAACTGTATAACTGATTTTCTAATCTTACTTGATGTTGATGAACCTCTGAATGTTTCAAGCATACCTTTCCTTCAATAGATTAAAAAAAAAAAGTAATACTGCTTAAACCCATTTTAATCTGACATCCTTCCTTTTTTCCCAAACAACAATACTGATATCTAAACGCTCCTTTCTTCTTCTACATCCACTTGACTGTGTGTCATTTGGATTACAGTCATCATAACAGTGTACAGGTCAACCATTCAGAGCTTGCTGTCAATGAACCACACCAACCAAAGAAACTTCCCAAAGAAAAGTCATATCGGCATTAGAGCTGGGCGGTATGACCAAAAATTTATATCACGGTATTTTTTCAAAATTATACGGTATCACGGTATATGACGGTATTTTTTTCCCCCATGCATGACTAGGTGTTAACCACATTTCCTAATAAATTAGAGAATAATTACTGCAGTATATTGGCTTACATTGACCGGACAAGTATTAACACAGGTTTGATTGGTCTCACAAAATGCTGCTGTTCACAAAGAAGTGACAGTGGCACTCATAATTGTAATAAGGTGAAGAAATCAGAATTCATGACTTGCAGTCAAAATACACAACACTTTATTGTGCATTCTTCATATTCCAGGACATGTTTGTGGCGGAGGTGGTGACGCAAATTGCTTGTGTTGCCTCCTGCGGCTACAACTTTAGCCTGACCACATTTACATATGATGTAGTGATGCACCGAAATAAAAATTCTTGGCCGAAAACCGAAAGAATTATGCCAATTATTAGTACCATTGCATTTATGGCTATGACTGTGCACTAAATCTTACTAGAATCAAGGCATTGCAATTGCATAAATTAATATTAAAGTTTCAAAGAATAAATCAACTATATCAATTTAAACAATTATTATCAATCAAGTATTATATTACTTAAATAACATATACATATATTTTACTGCCTTTGTTTAAATTTTTATAACACATTATCTTGTGGATCCATGAGTTCACATTTACAACTCTATGCGTTTCTCTTCCAGCAGGAGGCGCTGTCAGACTGGTAGTATACAAAGCAGCGCAACAAATGACTTTGAAACATGCAGCGCTCATATTTATTCAATGGATAGCCTTTTCATCGCAATTCTTGTCTTTCAGTCGCCACATTTAAGACCACCTGAAATCATAATTAGGACTTTCATAACCCCCTAATAACACTGCAGTCATCAATGAAAATTAAGAGCTTTATTTAAGACTTTCGAAAACAAACCTTACACGAAATACGTTTCTTTTAATTTTTTCCCACCATGTTCGGGGCACAAGAAAAATATTAAGGGACTAAATTGATATCAGCATATGAAGTATAATCGTCTCTCATTGTCTGTGAAAGAATGCACATCAGATGCTTTCACTTTAACATATTGCGCAGTTTTCACGTTGCTTGTGTGATATCCATTGGCTCACCTCCATGGTTTAAAACATAAATATTAATAAAAAATACAGTATATAGAAAAGACACATCTTTAAAATATTGCGACGTAACAACGTAAAGCCATTGTTTTTCACTCACTGAAAGCTACATCTGTCTGCACGCAATGCGCCGATCTCTGCTCTCATCACTGCAGACACACCCCCTCTTGAAATTTCGGCATTACAAGTTTTGCAAATCGCTAACCCTGGGTCTTTCTTAGATATACTGAAATACGTCCACACCGCAGATGTGTTGCTTCAGACAAGCACGTGCAAGCTGCAGTTTCTGTTTGCGTCAACATATGTGTTCCCGACGCTTTGTACGCACACACTCACCGGTATTGGGGTATATGAAAAATGAATATCATTTTTTTTAAAAACACCGGTATTCGGTATGAAAAGGTATACCGCCCAGCCCTAATCGGCATGCTACGATGAACCAGATCATAAACCTGTGCAGATAATGGCTGGAGAAATTATATTCAGTGACTCATTCAGATCCCATTCCCATATTGGGTACTAAAAAAATTTAGAGAAATCTTTATGCATAAACAAATTTAACAATATAAAACGAGTTGATGCACTCATCTTAACATAAAAACTCAACTTTTCTTTAGTTATGTATAAAAAGCCTTGCTTTTATCATGCTTTGACATGCAACATTTCAATCCACCAAAGTTTTTTTCCATTCGGAAAATAAATCAACTCTGGACAAGGTTGTAAATGAATGAAATAACTATTGTGAACTCTACTTGAAGCGATGAGTCATGAATGCTTATGTGTTTTCCCCTGACAATACAAGCAGAAGGAAGTGCGTTCCCAATTCCCAAGTGTTCTTGATTGCCTGTCACAAAGTAATCATGAACCAGACCTAAAACGTGTCTGTATTAACAGCAACAGAATCAGTGGGAAGACTAAATCTGGTCTCACTGGACAGGACAGTAACAAGACAATGCAAAAAAACTAAAATAAATATGCAAACATACTATCTTCTGCTACTTCTATCAAATACTGTTTTGTAGACATCACAACATGTACACTACACTGCAAATCATACATATATGCATCTGAAAAAGATTCTTTAGTGGTTTTAAAACTATTTAGTACACAGCACAAAACAGAAGAATCTGTAATAGGATTGATGGGACACGTACAGACATATAAAAGGCCAGATTAGTGTGTTGGGAGTTAGTGAGAAAGTGAATATGTAAGGCACTAAAGTCTCAAATCTATTCTAGTTTCATCAAGGTGCCTGGGAATGTCCTGAGGAGTCTTGAACTAGGACGTAAAGTAGCTACTGTAAACCCTCCTCTTTGGTGGCAACACCTTCTCGTTCAAATGTGTGCTTGCTAATTCATGTCTTAAAGCCCCGAACAACTGTAGTCTCAATTATGGTAACTGTACATGCTTGGCTTTTCTAGGTACTGCAACACCAGTATGTGCAGGATTTTCCCTCACCTTCCAGTCTTCAAACTCATGCTCTTTCTGTGGATGATGGATGGAAACAGGAAGAGGAGTTTACAGAGGTGACCTCATTTCCCTTCTTTCCTCTTCAGACAGTGGTGAATCCTGTGTACGCTCAGCCCCAAGATCAGGTGTAGACCCTTATGCCTCCTAGACTGGTTGATGTTTTCGGGCAGGACTATAGAGGGAGGGGGTTATACGGTGGCATCCAGCAATTTATAGTTTGATGAATGGGCCGAAGTGATGGGGCGCTCTGATCTTGGGTGAGGAGCAGGAGTTGGAGGATAGAGAAGGAGAAGTGGAGAACGGAGGCGAGGACGAGAGGGCATCTGCGCTCAGAGAGAACACTGTGGAGATGGCCACATCCACGATGCCTTGACACAGCTCAGGGTAGAGTTTCCTACAAGACAGAAAAATGTAATATCAATATTAAACTTCATAGTTGAAAGGGATTGTTCAACCAATAATAAAAATTCTGTCAATTAGTCAATTAACCATTAGTCGACAAGAAGAGGCTTGGTTGACCAAAACTGTATTAGTCGCAGAAAAAAAAAAAATCCACAGGAATTGGCAAAGTCGCAGAGTCCTTGGCAGACAGATCATTAATGGCTGGTCTATGTGGTAATTTGTGGCTTTTCATCTGAAAAATGTACAGTCAAGCCCGAAATTATTCATACCCCTGGTAAATTCTGACTTGTAAGTTACTTTTATTCAACCAGCAAGTTTTTTTTTAAATTAGAAATGACACAGATTTCTCCCAGAAGATAATAAGATGATGTACAAGAGGCATCATTGTGGAAAAAAATTACTCATCTTTTATTTACATTTGAACAAAAAGTGGCATGTCCAAACTTATTCATACCCTTCTCAATAATCAATAGAAAAGCCTTCATTGGCTATTACGCTTCCTATAATTGCTGACCAGCTTTTTGCATGTCTCCACTGGTATTTTTGCCCATTCATCTTTAGTGATGAGCTCCAACTCTTTCAGGTTTGAGGGTCTCTTTGCCATCACCCTGATTTTTAGCTCCCTCCACAGATTCTCAATTGGATTTAAGTCAGGACTCTGGCTGGGCCTCTGCAAAACGTTAATGGTTTTGTCTGCTAACCATTTCTTCACCACTTTTGCTGTGTGTTTTGGGTCATTGTCGTGCTGAAATGTCCACTGGAGCCCAAGGCCAAGTTTCTCTGCAGACTGCCTGATGTTGTTGTTGAGAATTTTGATGTATTGCTCCTTTTTCATGGTGCCATTTACTGGGATTAGGTTCCCTGGTCCACCGGCTAAAAAACACCCCCAAAACATTAGGTTCCCACCACCATGTTTGACAGTAGAGATGGTGTTCACACCAAGCCGACAATCGGCCATCTGGCCTCGTCGGGCAGTTGGTGGGCGTCGGTGAAGTGCGTCGGTTCGGTGTGTTCCGCACGTCGGCTCTCGTCGGCTTTTGTCAGGCTCGTGTCGGCCAAAGTTTGCCCGATTCAACATGTTGAATCGGCGTCGGGCTTGTCGGGGCTGTCTGGGAAAGAGAGCGCTCTGATTGGCTGTTCAGACATTGAATCAGAGCGCGTGGAGGACTTGAACATGAAGTGACGTAACAAGCAAAGGAAGGAGTCAAGAGGGAACCGGCTCGCTGTCATCATTTCGCAATTCGCACACTTCCGGGTTCTCTTCTTGGAATGAAAATACAGACTACTGCCATCTGCAGGTACGCAACGGTATATCTCCTCACGTATGCGCAGAAAGCACCTTCTAGTTTGTAGTCAGGTGTCGTCAGTTCGGTGTGTTCGAGCTCAGTTTAATTGCCCAGACGCCCGCAGACGCAGCCGACTAGAGGCGACAAGACGGTCGGCATTCGTCGGCACTGGTTGGTTGGCGTCGGGTTGGTGTGTCCCGGGCTTTAGGGTTGAAGGCTTCTCCTTTTTTTACACCAAATGAAGGCTACATCATTGTGGCCAAACAATTCAATTTTTGTTTCATCTGACCATAAAATAGAAGACCAGAAGTCTTCTTCTTTGTCCAGATGAGCATTTGCAAAGGCCAAGCGGGCTTTTGTGTGCCTTATCTGGAGAAGTGGTGTCCTCCTTGGTCTGCGTCCGTGGAACCCAGCGGTGTGCAGTGTCCGTTGAACTGTCTGCCTTGAGATATTGCCACCAGAAGAGCCCAGATTCATCAGGATGGCCTTAGTGGTGATCCTTGGATTCTTTTTTACCTCTCTCACTATCCTCCTGGCCAGCACAGGTGTCCGACCACATCCTCTGAGATTTTTCACAGTGCAGAATGTGTTGTATTTTTTTATTAATACTTTGCACTGTAGCCACTGGAACTTCAAAACATTTAAATATTGTCTTATAGCCCTTTCCTGATTTGTGCAGGTCCTCAGTGAGCTCCTTTGTCTTAGTCATGACTGTCCACAAACCACAGAGAGCTTCTGTTTTTCACCTGTTGAGTTGATTAAAACAGCTGTTCCCAATGAATCAGGGTAATTAGGATGCTTTAGAACAGCTTGAAATATGACAGTTTGCAAAGGGTTTGAATAATTTTGGGCATGCCACTTTTTGTTAAAATGTAAATAAAAGATGAGAAATATTTTTTCCACAATGATGCCTCTTGTACATCATCTTATTATCTTTTGGGAGAAGCCCATGTCATTTCCAGTCAAAAAAAACTTGCTGGTTGAATAAAAGTAACTTTAAGTCAGAATTCGCCAGGGGTATGAATAATTTTGGGCTTGACTGTATGTAGTAGCAACTTTACATGGCTGCTTAATCTAATGTTAACCTAGAAAAATGTGTGCTATTCAAGTGTCTGTGCAGAGTGTGGAAGCTGAATAGTAGTGCGCTCACTGCATGACAGATGGAGGCGCCGGTACGGTCACTTGCACTTAAAATACTCAGTCATTTTTGCTCATACAGATAAAACTAATACATCTTTCAAATCTTTAAAGACTCTACATTTATTTGTGTGCACAAAACGTTGCGCTTTTGTAAAATAATTTAAGCAAAAATGATGCGCTTTCTGTGACCTCGATCTCTGTGAACTTGAGCGTGAAACTTCGAAACTGTGTATACTTGCCTTAGGGACATGACAATATATCTATAGAGAGTGAAATGTCTACTTTTAAACTAACCAATTCAAATAGATTCTCAGATTATGTAATCAATAAGGTCATACAAGCCTATCACTACTGCACAGATGACGAGTCAGTGTTGCCGACTTCATCTCTTAAACCGAAAACAAAGAAAGCACTAGTCTTCTTACTGTTTTTTCATTAAGGTATTTTTGATGAAACCCGAGAGCTTTCAGACCCTGCATAGACAGCAACACAACTGACACGTTCAAGGCCCAGAAAGGTAGTAAGAACATAGATAAAATAGTCCATGTGGCATCAGTGGTTCAATCTTAAATATAATGTTGCTAAAAACATTATTTTGTGTATTTGGTGTAATGCAATGTGTTTACACGTTTTAAGGTTTTTACAAAGCTCATTGTTCTGAAAAGCACGGTGTGCTCTGATTGGCCAGCTATCTAGTGCATTGTGATTGGCTGAATACCTCAAGCATGTGACCCCTCTTTTCATATTTGGAATATCAGCTTCCAAAGCGATACTGACAGCCATTATAAACGAGGCATTTGTTGCATCCAGTGGGGACATGATTACTGATTATAATGACTTTTGCGTCACTCTTAGATGTGCATTCACGACAGTACCACGACACATACGTGTGGTGCTGCTGATGCAGGCATTCTGATTCAAAAAGTATTCTCATAGCTTCATAAAATTAAGGTTGAAGCACTAATGTCACATGGACTATTTAAACAATGTCCTTATTATCTTTCTGGGCCTTCAACATGGTAGTTGAAGTAATCATGGTATTCATGAATTTTTCTTTGACCTTTTTAGGTCACACTTTATATTAGGTGGCCTTAACTATTATGTACTTACATCAAAAAATAAGTATAATGTACTTAATGTGGCTATATTGCATTGCAAAACACTTTTGCTTCTATTAAGGTGGGATATGGGTAAGGTTAGGGACAGGTTTGGTGGTATGGGTAGGTTTAAGGGTGGGTTAGGGTGTAAGGGATGGGTTAACAGTGGTAATTACAGAAATTAATTACAAATGTAATTACATATAGGTTTTTAAAAATGTATAAGTACAATGTAAAAGCATGTATGTACACAATAAGTACATTGTACCAAATTATTAATTTAAATGTAAGTACATTGTAGTTAAGGCCACCTATTGGAAAGCGGAAGCCATTTTTACATTACACTTTTACATGTAATTTTTTCTCTCCCAAAACTCCTTGTGATGACACATACAGCATCTGGTATACCTAATACATTAAGCCACTAAATATGTGACCCTGGACCACAAAACCAGTCATAAGGTTAAATTTTACAAAACTGAGATATATACATCATATGAAAGCTCAATAAATAAGCTTTCTATTGATGTATGGTTTGTTAGGATAGGACAATATTTGGCCGAGATACATCTATTTGAAAATCTGGAATCTGAGGGTGCAAAAAAATCAAAATACTGAGAAAATCACCTTTAAAGTTGTCCAAATTAAGTTCTTAACAATGCATATTACTAATCAAAAATTACATTTTGAGGAATTTTACAAAAAATCTTCATGGAACATGATCTTTACTTAATTTCCTAATGATTTTTGACATAAAAGAAAAATCAATCATTTTGACCCATACAATGTATTTTTGGCTATTGCTACAAATATACCCCAGCGACTTAAGACTGGTTTTGTGGTCCAGGGTCACATATGAGAAGACAAAATCATGATAAATTTTCACATTGTTTTGGACAGCTGCCAGAAGCAAATACATTCTAGACATAACATATGAGAAGTGTACTGACTGTGCACAAGCAGGTGCCCCGTTGATCTCAATTAGCCAGACTTTAAAGCTCTCGTCCAGCATGAAGTCAAAGCCAAAGAGCTGGAAGCTCTGGTAGGACAGATGTTTCGTGCTGATGGCTGGCTCGATGCATGTAAGACAGCTCCTGTTGAGACGAGACGCAGGATTTCAGACGAACACCACAGGTAGTTACACATCCTCAAATGAAACATTTTTGTAACGGATCAGTGAGCTCAGTCTTGTAAAACAATGTTATAATTGATCTCTGATTTCATTTTGGAACAGTCCAAAATGTATATGTTAATTTGGTTACTGAAGGTCACAGAGCATGTTGGTGCCATTGTCTTTATCCACCTTTTTTTAATGCGGAAGTAAGCGCGTTAGTGAGACTTCCAGTTTATTAGCTGCTATAGGAAAATGACGAGAAGAATAACAACATGCAGTAAATGGTAAAACTGTTTGCACTACAGTACAAAAGATTAGCTCATAATTAAGTATGGTAGCTCATAATTAATAATAAAATAATATGGTAAGACACACTAATTTCCAATATCAAGCAGCAAAACAAGCCGTTTTGTACTGCTTGTTTTGCTGGACGTGGATGAGACCGGAAGTCAGACCCATAAAATTTACAAATGGCTGAGCCCGCTCTTACAGGAAGAAAAAAGGAAAAAAGGTGGATATAGTGGGGTGCAAAAATCCAGCCCTAAAGCTTTTCTGCTAGAAACGCCAAGGTCAAAGGTTTGATTTCCAGGGACAGCAAAAACTGATTATCAACTGATGATGTAAAATTGGTTAGAAATATTACAATTTTTGCAATAATTCTAGATCATGAACTATTTGTACTAAAAGACAGATTTTTAGACAAACTTGTGATTTTCATGTCAGTTTTTTTAATGTATTCTAAAAAATGTAACTTAAATTTGTAAAAAAAAAAAAAAAAAAAAAATTATATATATATATATATATATATATATATATATATATATATATATATATATATATATATATATAGTAAAAAAAAGCTCAAAAGTGGAAGTACACTACCAGTCAAAAGTATTTTTAATGTTTTTTTTAAAGAATTATCTTCTTCTCACCAAGCCTGCATTTATTTGATCCAAAATACAGCAAAAGCAGTAATATTCTGAAATATTTTTACCATTTAAAATAACTGCTTTCTATTTGAATATATTTTAAAATGTAATTTATTCCTGTGATCAAAGCTAAATCTTTAGCATCACTACTCTAGTCTTCAGTGTCACATGATCCTCCAGAAATCATTCCAATATGCTAATTTGCTGTTCAAGAAACATTTTTTATTATTATTATCAATATT
>NC_133362.1:35452498-35554234 GCF_049309525.1 Garra rufa | reverse complement strand
AATATAGAAATAGATACTTTAACCGTAAAAAGTACATTCACAAACCTTTGGACCCAACCATACATCTCTAACACAAAAGTAGTTTTTACCTATACAGTCAGGTCCATAAATATTGGGACATCAACACAATTCTAACATTTTTGGCTCTATACACCACCACAATGGATTTGAAATGAAACGAACAAGATGTGCTTTAACTGTAGACTGTAAGCTTTAATTTGAGGGTATTTACATCCAAATCAGGTGAATGGTGTAGGAATTACAACAGTTTGCATGTGTGCCTCCCACTTGTTAAGGGACCAAAAGTAATGGGACAGAATAATAATCATAAATCAAACTTTTACTTTTTTAATACTTGGTTGCAAATCCTTTGCAGTCAATTACAGCCTGAAGTCTGGAATGCATAGACATCACCAGACGCTGGGTTTCATCCCTGATGATGCTCTGCCAGGCCTCTACTGCAACTGTCTTCAGTTCCTGCTTGTTCTTGGGGCATTTTCCCTTCAGTTTTGTCTTCAGCAAGAGAAATGCATGCTCAATCGGATTCAGGTCAGGTGATTGACTTGGCCATTGCATAACATTCCACTTCTTTCCCTTAAAAAACTCTTTGGTTGCTTTTGCAGTATGCTTTGGGTCATTGTCCATCTGCACTGTGAAGCGCCGTCCAATGAGTTCTGAAGCATTTGGCTGAATATGAGCAGATAATATTGCCCGAAACACTTCAGAATCGATCCTGCTGCTTTTGTCAGCAGTCACATCATCAATCAATACAAGAGAACCAGTTCCATTGGCAGCCATACATGCCCACGCCATGACACTACCGCCACCATGCTTCACTGATGAGGTGGTATGCTTCACTGATGAGGTGGTATGCTTCATGAGCAGTTCCTTTCCTTTTTTATTTATTTATTTATTTATTTATTTAGTTAGTTCGGGACAATGCACATTAATGAACAATCTAACATTTCTGTACAGACTGTAAATGAGCCAGGTTGTAGCATAAATGCTAATTTTCACCTGTAGTCCCGAGGCAGGAAAACAACAACATAAAGATAATACAACATAAAAGAACAGACAATATACAATATCAAGCAAGAAACACATTAACACACATTCAGACAGATTACATCAATGAAGTTAGTCAAAATGAGGACATATCTGGGAACCTTTAAGAAACTGTTTAAGGTGCATTTTAAATGTACAGTCAGTAGGAAAGGAAAGGAAAGGAGGTGAAGTGAAGCCAAGTATGGTGACCCATACTAGGAATTTGTGCTCTGCATTTAACCCATCCAAGTGCACACACACAGTAGTGAACACACACACACAGCGTGAACACATGAACACACACCCGGAGCAGTGGGCAGCCATTGCCCGGGGAGCAGTTGGGGGAACGGTGCCTTGCTCAAGGGACTCACCTCAGTCGTGGTATTGAGGGTGGAGAGAGTGCTGTACATTCACAATCTCCACCTACAATCCCTACCGGATCTGGGACTCGAACCTGCAACCTTTGGGTTACAGGTCCGACTCTCTAACCATTAGGCCACGGCTGCCCCACTAGTAGGACATTCTCTAATATTTGTTGGGAGGCTGTTCCAAAAATGACCTCCTCTGATAGACAGAACAGTTTGTCCAAAGGTAGTTTTTCTGTGCGGGATCTCTATATCCCCTCTAAATGAGGCTCTAGTGCAAAAACCTCTGTCAGACCTAGGTTTGATGTATGTGGAAAGAGAAGGTGGGGCCAATCCATGAAAAACTTTATAAATTAAGCAGCTATTTTTAAAATTAATAAAATTTTCAAAATTGAGCATATTATATTTTCCCAAAATATTACACTGATGGAAAGACAGAGGCTTTTGATCAAGTATTTTTATAGATTTTTTGAATAACATTTCTATAGGTTTTAAAATTGTATTTCCAGTAAGTGACCAGGTTGTGATGCAGTAATCTATATGTGAAAATATCATTGAATGTAGGAACATTTTAGCAGAAGTAATTGTCATTGATGGTCTGATTTGTTTAAAATTATGTAAATTTAATTTAATTTTATTTGTCGTAAGTTTAATATGTTTTTTGAATGAAAGTGTTGGGTCCAGTGTGACCCCGAGGTACGTGAACTCTTCAACAATGTCAAGTTCCAATCCCCCCAGGAACACATTGGACCGCTCCAGTTTTCTAAATTTTTTTGAGAAAATCATAGTGACAGTTTTCTTTTTGTTCAATAATAGACAGGATTTAAGCAGCCAATGCTGAATATTCTCCAGTGCTGATATAAGAATGGATGATGCTTCCTGTGTGCTTTTAGCAGGTGTGAAAATAACTGCATCATCAGCATACATTTGGAAATGGACATTTTGACAAATGTTTGGCATATCATTTATATATAGAGAGAACAGTACTGGTCCCAAAATAGAACCTTGCGGGACTCCTGCTGAACATTCAAGGTAAGACGACATAGTACCACTAACACACACAGCTTGTCTTCTGTCTTCTCCATACTCTTCCCATCACTCTGGTACAAGTTGATCTTGGTCTCATCTGTCCATAGGATGTTGTTCCAGAACTGTGAAGGCTTTTTTATATGTCATTTGGCAAACTCTAATCTGGCCTTCCTGTTTTTGAGGCTCACCAATGGTTTACATCTTGTGGTGAACCCTCTGTATTCACTCTGGTGAAGTCTTCTCTTGATTGTTGACTTTGACACACATACACCTGCCTCCTGGAGAGTGTTCTTGATCTGGCCAACTGTTGTGAAGGGTGTTTTCTTCACCAGGGAAAGAATTCTTCGGTCATCCACCACAGTTGTTTTCCGTGGTCTTCCGGGTCTTGTGGTGTTGCTGAGCTCACCGGTGCGTTCCTTCATTTTAAGAATGTTCCAAACAGTTGTTTTGGCCATGCCTAATGTTTTTGCTCTCTCGCTGATGGGTTTGTTTTGTTTTTTCAGCCTAATGCTGGCTTGCTTCACTGATAGTGACAGCTCTTTGGATCTCATCTTGAGAGTTGACAGCAACAGATTCCAAATGCAACTAGCACACTTGAAATGAACTCTGGACCTTTTATCTGCTCATTGTAATTAGGATAATGAGGGAATAACACACACCTGGCCATGGGACAGCTGAGAAGCCAATTGACCCATTACTTTTGGTCCCTTAACAAGTGGGAGGCACATATGCAAACTGTTGTAATTCCTACACCATTCACCTGATTTGGATGTACCCTCAAAATAAAGCTGACAGTCTGCAGTTAAAGCACATCTTGTTCGTTTTATTTCAAATCCATTGTGGTGGTGTATAGAGCCAAAAATGTTAGAATTGGGTCGATGTTCCAATATTTATGGACCTGACTGTATAACTCATTTGCAGGCACACATGCAATCAGATTTGGAAAAAAAATCTGTGAAGGAGTACCTGATGATATGCTTGATCTGAGGTAAAATAGATGTTTCCATGGCAACATTGTGTGTGGTCAACAGGTACTGTCTGAACTCGTCAAAGAACATCTCGTTGCCCTCCTCATAGCGGCCGTAGTTCTGCGAATGCTCTTTCTGAATGCAGTGATTGGTCAGGTGACTGGTCATATCCTGCAGATCCAAGCTGTTGTAGGGCTCAGAAGACGTCCTCAAAACACCCTCACGGTACAAGTAGATATTATACTGATGGTCTACAAGCACCCAACTCCTACAGATAAGACAGCCAGAGAAAAATATCCATTGGCTTTATGAGTACTTTGACTTCATTAGGATGGAACATTGCAATTCTGTGCTTTTCTGTAATCAAATCAAACAACATTATACGCCTCATCTTACCTTATATCAAATTTGCGATGTCCCGGCTCCAACAGCAGTGGTTTTTCCAGATACTTCTGAATGACATGCACTTGGCCTTGATTATCGATGAACTCAAGCAACTCATTTGCATCATAAGATATCAATATACCTGCACCTGAACAAAGTGAGAAATAATTCCACACTATTAACTCGTGTGCAAAATCTTCTTTGAACTTGCCATTTTAGACCGATGGAGATTCGTACCTTTTGCACCAGCTGATGATTTGGCGATCCACACTGTTCCCTCTCCGCTTTCCTTTCTGGAGTTAAATGAAGCTAAGAAGACCTCCCGCTCATCTGTCTTTGGATTGCTCTTCATGTGGCTGATGCCATTGGTGGCTGGAGCTACTGGGGTGTTGAGGTTGGTTGGGTATATGATGTAAGACTCAGGGAACCAGTTACAGGAGTCCTTCAACTCTGGACTGGTCTTGATAATCCTAAACATCAAACATGCTTATTTAAATATTTAAATTTATAAATATTTAAAAATTTAAACATGTTTAAATAAACCACTTACTTGACCAGTGATGCTTTGCGGCACAGTTTATCAGCTCCTCTGTAATAATTCACCAGCTGCATCAGCCCTGGTTCATGACCTGTAGAGGACACAGCAGGGTATTTGACATTGAAATATCGAAATATTGAGCAGTGATGGCAGCGCCCTGCAGCTAAAAGACTTAAATCATCAATTTTGCAATCAGTAAAATGTGTTATTTTTGAAAGTCTCTTATGCTTACCAAGGCTGGATGTATTTATTCAACAATATAGTAAAACATTAATATTGTAAAATATTAAAATGACTCTTTCTGACAGATCATGAGACACTGAAGACTAGTAATGATGCTGAAAATTCAGTTTTGCATCACAGAAATAAAATACATTTAAAAATATATTAAAATATAAAATGTTTGGTGAGCATAAGAGTATTCACTTCAGTATTTCCCAGTAGTGTAAACTACCAGTCAAAAGTTTTTGAACAGTAAGATTTTTAATGTTTTTTTTTTATGTTCTATTTGAATATGTTTTAAAATGTAATTTATTCCTGTTATTTCAAAGCTGAATTTTTACTCCAGTCACATGATCTTTCAGAAATTATTCTAATATTCTGATTTGCTGCTCAAAAACAGTTATTATTATTATTATTATGTTGAAAACAGCCAAGTAGAATTGTTTTCAGGTTTCTTTGATGAATAGAAAGTTCAGAAGAACAGCATTTATCTGACACGGAAATCTTTTGTAACATTATAAATGTCTTTATCATCATTTTTGATTAATTTAAAGCATCCTTGCTAAATAAAAGTATTAATTTCTATCATTTCTTTCCACAAAAAAATAAAATAAAAAATAAAATACTGACTCTTGACTTTTGAATGGTATAGTGTATATAGTCTTACAAAAGCGTTTTATTTCAGATAAATGTTGATCTTTGGATCTTTCTATTCATCAAAGAATCCTGAACAAAATGTACTCAACAGTTTTAAATATTGCTAATAATAATAAAATGTTTCATGAACAGCAAATCAGCATATTAGAATGATTTCTGAAGGATCATGTGACACTGAAGACTGGAGTAATGATGCTGAAAATTTAGTTTTGATCACAGGAATAAATTACATTTTAAAACATAATCAGATACTTTAATTAGTAAAAGCATTTTGCTGTATTTTGGATCAAATAAGAAAAAAAACTTTTGACTAGCAGTGTACATATATGTATGTACATTATTCATGTGTTTGTATGTATATATTTTTGTTACACATTCTCTAAGCTTATATATAAATATTAAGAAAATTCTCATATATTAAAACTTTACGTAATTACATGTTACTACACAGTTATAGAGATACATCTCCGCAGGAATGTATAGTGCTAATTTTTTTTTTTTTGTAATCAGCATTGCTGTGTCATGTTTCCAGTGCTCAATTATTAAAATTCAGCATTCATCATTTATTATCATAAGTTTAACAGCTTGTACTGTCCGTAGTCTCCAAAAAACATCATGTACTGAAAATGTGCACAGGTTAGATGTATTATAACAACTTGCTGGAACTCATAACTTTCAATGCACACTACAAAATTCATAAAACATATCATTGTTACGAGATAGCAATGTATGATTAATATGCAGCTATTGAAATCATTTACCTAGCCGTCCAAAAGGCAGCCGGTTTCTCTCTCCCAGCATTAAATTAAACCTTGGGTTGTCCTTCTTTAGTCGTTTCCATTTTCCAGTAGATGCGAGGATCTTAGCCACCTCAGCATATACAGTACTGTTGTCATCTCTCAAAACAAACGTGTACATCGGTGAACTCATATTCCTCAGTCTTCTGCCAAAAGCCTAGAGGAGTGATGATTACACACTAGCTAGCCGACTAACGTTATCTGTCTCCCAACAAAGTAGCCTGAAACCGGACATACATGACTTTCTTGCTGCTTCTTAGTTGTTTTTGCACAGAGATCTTTACAGGAAATATTCCCGCTGCAATCCAGACCGAAAAGCAGGGCTGTGCATCTGTACCCGCAGTAGCGTGGCCGGTCCGAGGACAGTGAATACTAGGGTGTGACTCTTGAAAGGATTTGCCTTCTGAATTCTCGGAGCTAACAGTCCACGCTAGCTTCCTCTGTTCTCATGCTTGTCTGTGTACAACGGATATTAAAAACACAGTCCAGTGATAGGCTAGCGCACTACAGAGTCCAAGAACAGAGGTCGACTATGTAACTATGTATTTAATTCCTCGCTTCCTGTGTAGTCGTCTAGACAGTAGACATCAGTTTAAATCCCCAGTTGAAGCCTCTTTATCCCAACACACTCATGATGTGACGTACCGCTGGGAGTCAACGCACGCACGCCGCACAGACTTTTGGGTACTGTAGTTTTATGCTACGTATGGGCGACTGAGGGGACGTACAGTACGATGTTCAACAGCTCGACAGATGTTGCGAATGATAAAGCCAGTATGCCAGTCTGTGTTAGCTAAAATGTTTTGTTAAATAATAATTATGACATAAAATATCGAAATTATGAGATAAGACTTTTTATGTTAAAAATAATTTGACATTTGTGTCACATTTATGACTGTAATAATTTAGACTTTTCCCATGTCATAGATGAGTTTTTCCTTAATTTTGTATTTTTATGTAATACTGTCTACTTTTTGTCTTTTAAATATGGCTTTTATGTCATAATTTATTTTATACTTTTATATTTTTCATAAAGAATTTTAGGCATCCTCATGAACGAATCAAAATGTTACATTTTATGTCATAATTATGACTTACTCTGCAATGATTTCGACAAAAATAACTTTTTCCTTCATTTTGACTTTTTATGTAATATACTATTTTTCGTCTCATAAATATGGCTTTTATGCATTCATAATTCATGTAATTTAGGTAAATAGGTAATTTAGGTAAATATGACGTCTGTTTTTATCTCTTAAGTCTATTAATATGATTAATGATGTCAAAATAACTGTGTTTTTCTTATGTGGTGAAAAGTCCATTATAGTTAATATGATTAATTATGATGTTAAAAAATTATACGTCTTTTTTTATATGGTGGAAATGTAAATAGAGAACATGGAGAACCCTAGCTATCTTTATGAACAATTTGAAATTATACATTTTATGTCATAATTATGACTTACTATGTCATAATTTCGACGTCCATGTCATACTTTACTTTTTCCTTAATTTTGTATTTTTATGTAATATTTTCTACTTTCCATTTCATAAATATGGCTTTTATGCCATAATTTATTTCATACCTTTATATTTTTCATAATTTATGTGGTAAATATGACATCTCTTTTTATCTTTTAAGTCTATTAATATGATTAATAATGTCAAAATTATGATTTAGCAACAAACTGCTTTTTCTAATGTGGTGAAAATGTAAATAGAGAACATGGAGAACCCTAGCTATTTTTATGAACAAATTGAAATTATACATTTTATGTCAAAATTATTACTTACTGTGTAATAATTTCGACTTTTTGTCATGTCATAGATTACTTTTTCCTTGATTTAGACTTTTTATGTAATATTTTATACTTTCCATCTCCTAAATATGGCTTTTATTTTCCTTTTTTCTCTTAAGTCCATTATAGTTAATATGATTAATTATGATGTTAAAAAATTACATGTCTTTTTTTATGTGGTGAAAATGTAAATAGAGAACATGGAGAACCCTAGCTATCCTTATAAACAATTCGAAATGATACATTTTATATCATAATTATGACTTACTATGTAATAATTTCGACTTTTTGCCATGTCATAAATGACTTTTTTTGTGATTTTGTCTTTTTATGTAATATTTTATACTTTTTGTCTCATAAACATGGCTTTTATGTCATAATTTATTTCATACTTTAATTTTTTTTTTTTAATATAATTTACGTGGTAAACATGACATTTTATCTCTTATGTCCATTATGATTAACATGAATAATTGTTATGTTAAAATGGTGATTTAGCAACAAACTGCCCCCCCCCCCCCCCCCCCCAATGTGGTGGAAATGTAAATAGAGAACATGGAGAACCCTAGCTATCTTTATAAACAATTCGAAATGATAACTTTTATAACATAATTATGACTTGCTATTTAATCATTTAAACTTTTTGCCATGTCATATATATCACTTTTTCCTTGATTTTTACTTTTTATGTAATGTTTTCTACACTTCATCTAATAAAAATGGCTTTTATGTCAGAATTTATTTGATACTTTTATATTTTTCATAATTAACATAGTAAATATGACATTTCTTTTTATCTCTTAAGTCCATTATGATTAATATGATTATGATGTTAAAATTATGATTTAGCAACAGTTTTTTTTCTAATGTGGTGGAAATGTGAATAGAGAACATGAAGAACCTTAGCTATCTTTATGAACAATTTGAAATTATACATTTTATGCCATAATTATGTCTTAATATGTCATAATTTCAACTTTTTTGCAATGTCATAGATATGACTTTTTCCTTAATTTTGACTTTTGTATGTAATATTTTCTACTTTTCCTCTAATAAATATGCCTTTTATGTCATAATTTATTTCTTACGTTTATATTTTTCATAATTTACGTGGTAAATATGACTTTTCTCTTTTTTCTATTAAGTCTATTATGATTAATAATGATGTGAAAATTACGATTTAGCACTTTTTTTAACTGTTTTTTTCTTATGTGGCGGAAATGTATCTTTATGAACAATGTTATCATAAAGTCTGATAAAGTCTCCTTTTTAGTTCTTTCAAGGTCTCTAGAATAAAATGAAGAATCTAGGCAAAACATCTGAACTTTTAGAAATACTAAAAACTGAAATTGCCATTTATTCATTTACAAATGGCATTAGAAATAGCAATATAATTAAATGAATAATTTAATAGTTTATTAAATAATTATTTAATAAACTAGTTAATTTATTTCATCTATCATCTTTTATTTTTGTACTAAACCAAAAAATATGACTCTGCAGTACATGCAGTGAGTGTGTGTCTCCAGGCGATGGCGCCGGTGATCCTAGTATGGAGCGGCCGGAAGCTGCGTAGATCGGCGTAGATCATGCAGGAGGCGCGGGCTTTGGTTAAAGTTATTGTTGTTTTGTTCCACTTCGCTCTATAAACTTTAAGCTATTTCTGAACTTTACAGCATTTACACAAGAAATACGTTTAACCCAGAGGTAGGTTTCTACTTTCCTCGGCCAAAACAAAACGCACACGGAAGTGTGTTTGAAGCTGTATTTGTGATTTGTGTTTCTGCTGTCAGTTCACGTTATGAGTTTAGATAAAGAACATTGTCCTGTTTTTCTGAGTGTCCTACACATATTTTATACTGACACAGTGTTATTTCCCCTTGTGACATTGTCGTAAAATCGTTATTTAGTGCATTAATATGGTTCATGTGTCACAACATTTGTAAGGTTATGCTTGAAATTACAGTACGTAAGTTTTTGTACAAACATGCCCATTCTTTATTATTAACAGGAATTGTGTACAGATCAACAAATCAAATCTTATATTTGTTTCTCTTAACCAACTTAATGAGGTGCATCCAGTGGGATGCTTTTTAAACACTGTGTAAGTTGTTCACATGTATTCTCTACTTTTGGCTGTTTTTTCTTTATTATCAAGTCCTACCCATCCATTAAAAACAAATAACAATTTCGCGAAAACATTAGTTTTATAGACAAATATCATGAGAAACAAAATAAGACAAGTACAGTCAAACCAAAATTCAGACACCTTCAACATTTCACACATTTTCATGGTTTATTCGCTATAGTTTAGAAAATGGTAATAAAATGTGACAAGAACTCAGAGTTAAACTGTCAGAACAAATTTATCTTGATAGTCACAAATAAATTACAGTCAAACCAAACTTTTTTCAGACACCTTTAAAATTTCTCACATTATCACAGTTTTTTCATTGTAGTTGAGAAAATTAACAAAAAATAAACTGTGTCAGAACAAATTCATGTGGATAATGTCGGATAACTTTGATAGAAAGGTTTATAACAAAACATGGTCAGGTCAAAGTGTCAAATAAAATTTTGCTCCCAAATTTTTATCAATTTTACTGGTAGTTCACTGTATAAAGATTATTTGGGTGTAATATGTCATAGTTTATTTTCCTATCCCCACTTACATAAATTAAATATAGTGTCCTGCTCCCACTAATAAAAAATAATCAAACATTATATCTGGTGTCAGTTTGAATAATTTTTGGTTTGACTTTATATTGAAATTTTGACTGGCATTGCACTTCATACCCTCTCTCTCTCTCTCTCTCTCTCTCTCTCTCTCTCTCTCTCTCTCTCTCTCTCTCTCTCTCTCTCTCTCTCTCTCTCTCTCTCTCTCTCTCTCTCTCAAAAGTACATACGTACATACAGTGCATACATATATATACGGTGTAACTTACTGGTTACTGTTGTTAGATGTAATTTATATACATATACTCTACATATACCCAGTAGGCCTGGGCAATGTAGAAAATAAATTGTATTTCAGTACTTTTCTGCCTTTTGACAACATGTGATATACACCAGACAACATTTGAAGTGGATCAAAACCTTTCATACTATTTCAGACTACTATCTACCAATTGCGACAGCCATTGTAGCCAAGTAAAAAGTGATACTTACATTTATATTCATACATGAATGTTTTATATATATAAAATCATGAACATGGTAAATATTTTTTAATACATAAGTTGTGATAGTTTTCTTTTTTGTCATAATGCAAATAAATCAGTTTTGAGCTGATTCACACTGAAACAGTTTGAACAGATTTCACAGAAATTAAACACTGTAACACTTTTTGTAACTGCAGTTTGAATTAGAGACACTATTATAACATTTCTGCCTATTATAACAAGTCACTCTTTAGGAAAATCTGCTGCCTAAGTGCATTGAAGTTATGATGATATCCACAATGTTGCTTAATTTTTAAATTGCCATTTATATCATTATGAAAATATCATGAATATTTACTATATTGCATTTACCCTGCAAGAACTTCCTTGCTATTCTTGTGTGGTACTTCTCTACTTTTATTTATTATTAATTGATCCTGTGCCCACTTCTTGTGCAGGCTGGAGCAGGCCAGGCATGAGCAGAGCACACCTGGACGAGTGGCAGAGGAGGTCCTTTGACATTTCGTCTGGCTCCTGTACACCTGAACAGACGGCCGATGCTTATCGGGCACACGTCCTGTCCATTCAGTATGCATGGGCGAGCGCTGAGCTCTCTCCGGCCGGAGCTGCCAGCCTGCTCAGGACCTACTCCGAGCGGTACGCCGCAGTCCTGGACTCAGACGACCCACACACAGGGCTAAACAACTATGCAGAGAGCGCCCTACACCTGGCCCGCAATCAAAAGAACCACAGCGACAAATGGGAGTCGTCCCTAACTTTCGAGAATGTGTTCAACTTGCCGTGCGTGCAAAGGATGATGCAGGCCGGGTCAAAAGAAGGCGCTCTCCTGGTACATCCAGCAGATGTTAACATTACTGTTGGGGGTGAAGTCAGCAGGGGAGGGGAGAAAGGCAGCACTCTCTCAGGTCCTCCTCCTGGATTAAAACGAGAGCCTCCAGCTCTTGGGCCCGCACCTAGAGCTGAGATAGGAAGGGGGGTCAGTAACCCACTTAGTGGTGCTGCAGAGTGGGCCAGAGGACTTGAAGCAGCCCCTCCACGTACACAGGCACAAAATGCTCCGAAAGCTCCAACAGGATCCACGCCTATGTTTGGGCATAACAATTTCAGTTCCACAGGCAATGCTAGTGTGTCTTACTCTAGTGTAGGTTGCACAAGTGGATCCAGTGTGCATAATCAGCCTGTGTTCTTTTCCTCCACAAACCCCTCCAAGAGGAAGAACTTCTACGGCTCAGGAACTGAAAGCAACAGAAGCTCATTCCCATCACAAGGCGAGCAGGAACCGCGAGGGAGGGGACGGAGAGGAGAGGAAGGTGTCAGCACTAATTTTAGATCAGCAAGAGAGCAGTTCATCGTTGACCAGCAAAAAAAGCATTCCCAGCAGGGTCAGCGAGGCTCTGCAGCCAACGTTGCTGCAATCACCAAGAAATGCCTTGGGGCGAATCGGCCTCGTGGAGCGTCATCCAAATTCGTCTCTCCCATGCCAAGACAAGAGGAAGAGGGCAACTCAAAAGAAAACATACCACAAGATATGCAACCTGTTGATGAGCGACTAAAGAACTTTGAGCCCAAAATCATTGAACTTATCATGAGCGAGATCATGGACCATGGTCCCCCGGTAGCTTGGGATGATATTGCCGGACTAGAGTTTGCCAAAGCCACAATCAAAGAGATCGTAGTGTGGCCCATGTTGAGGCCTGATATATTTACTGGACTCAGAGGTCCACCTAAAGGCATTCTTCTATTTGGTCCTCCAGGCACCGGTAAAACCCTTATAGGGAAGTGCATAGCGTGCCAATCCGGAGCTACTTTTTTCAGCATCAGCGCTTCGTCACTCACTTCGAAGTGGGTTGGAGAGGGCGAGAAGATGGTACGAGCGCTCTTTGCCATTGCTCGGTGCCACCAACCTGCCGTCATCTTCATCGACGAGATCGATTCCCTTCTTTCTCAGCGCACAGACGGAGAGCACGATTCGTCCCGTCGAATTAAAACTGAATTTCTTGTCCAACTCGATGGAGCCGCCACCTCAGCAGAAGATCGCATCCTGGTGGTTGGTGCCACCAACCGGCCACAAGAGATTGACGAAGCAGCCCGTCGTCGCTTAGCCAAGCGTCTCTACATCCCTCTCCCGGAGGCTGAGGCTCGCCGGCAGATAGTAGCTAACCTTATGTCCCGTGAGAAAAGCCAACTGGGAGCAGATGAGATGGAGAAAGTGGTGCAGGGCACAGAGGGGTTTTCAGGGGCAGATATGACACAGCTGTGTCGCGAAGCAGCCCTAGGCCCCATCCGAAGCATTCGGCTTAGTGACATTGCTACCATCTCGGCAGAGCAGGTTCGGCCGATACTCTACTGTGACTTTCAGGAGGCTCTAAAAACAGTGCGACCTAGTGTCTCTTCTAAAGATCTGGAGCTGTATGAAGAATGGAACAAGACGTTTGGCTGCGGTCGCTGATTGCATGTGTTTTGATTGCACTAATTAAGTTTTATGTTAGTATGAGTTGATGTTGGGTTCATTTCTTGAAATAAAAGTTTGATTTGTTTTGCGTTTTTTCGGGTGGTCTTTTTTTAAGAACATTCTTTTCAGAGAGCTGTGAAACCATTGCAAAAAAACAGTGACATTTCTGCAAAGGTATTTATGCAGTCAGAGTGGACTGACTCAAAACAGCACTCAAGATTTTGTAAAACCGAGCTTTTTACTCTATGCCTTGCCTCAAAATTTGCATACCGCAGTGGTGTCTTCCTGAAAACAGTTGCATCACTTTGGAGCTGCAACTCTTTTCCTTGTAATACAGAGGAAATGTGCCAAGTTTGCGCTAAAAAGGAACATGGGGTCTTGAGTCTGTTGTTTCCTTCTGAATGCACTTATCCAAAAGGGAACTGTCAGCTAGTACAATGTTGAGCCCGCCCTACCTTAAGTGTGTGCAGAATGAATTCAACGGCTCTCTATGTTTACCTGCTCTCACTCCTGTATAGACAGAGTGTTAGACACCTTAGGGCCAACTCTCCCATTGTGTTGTGCCTTGGTGAATGGATTTGGAGGGGAAGTTGGGCAACACTGCAGGCATTCTGGTCTCATGATAAGAGTTACCCACAGATCAACTCTTGCAGTGCTCTTCCTGTTGCTAAGCCAATGTGGTCTCGGACCACATCTGGTAAACCAGAGGAATGGCTTTATGCCTTGGAAGGGGTTTTAAAGATGGACTCTTCATCCTCCTCCTGGAGGACAGTATGTTTGGTTTAGTTTTTTCAGTTGCACATTGTGCCTGTGGAGAACTGTCCATCCGATCAGTATTCAGTCTTTTTTTTTTTTCCTTTTCAGAACAGGAGAGTCTATTTTTGTGTTGTTTTACTTCTTTCGAAGTTGGAGGGAAACCATCAGAGTTGCTATTTTCATAAACAGAGGAGTTCCAGGTCTTAGAGAGAGAGCCTTTGATGATGACACCAGCCATAAACCTCACAAAAATTATGCATTATAGAAGCAGATAACAACTGTGGCTTGATGTGTTTTCTGTTGATGGATGGAAAGGAGCATTGTGGAGCTCTAAATGAGTGGCCGCAGATGGCATGAGGAATAAAAGTTGCTGGTCCAGTGGTGAGGAAACTCACCCAGGCCAAATCACAAAGTAATGAATGACTGAATTTGAACATGAATGGTTTTGGTCAGGTTACAAAATATAAATCATTTTTTTTGTAAAGCTTGATGCCGTTTCTAAATTAAATTTAGATTTTCAGTCAGGTGAGACTAGCTTTCCTGAAATTTCTTTCTGTTTGTTGTTTTTATGCTTATGCATTAGCATAACATCTTCATTGTCAAAGTACGACTGATTTGTGTTGGAGTGAAACGCAAGGTTATGTGAAAGCTGATGACTGCAGTCTGGGATAAATTGAAAGTGAGATGGCTGATTGATTTGGTTGCTTCTTGCAACTGCAAAACCATTCTTACAGGAAGTCAGGCTGAACTGTTAATGCACCTCAGAAGGCGAGTGGGATTTAACAGTCTAATTCAATTCTAAACTCTGACTCTTGGGTTGTCTTCATCTGCATCCGATTATAGATTGTGCTCACATGAAATGAATCAGTCATGTAATTTTCATGAAACAATCTTAGAAAAACTGGAAGCCCATGAAAAAAGGGTGTCATTTATTTTTCATCTTTTTGTCAAGCGGCTTAATGAATATTTTAGGGTTGTGCGCTTGGCCGGAGTGTTGAAACTTTGTAAAATTAGCCAGCAGTGCAAGTAGTAAGTCCTTCCCTGAGGAGCAGTGGAAGGCTGTCAGAACAGCAGGGGTAGCCTGCAGCTGGACTATCGGAGGACAGGCACGCAGAATTCCTTCACAGCATTTCTCGACACTACAGTATATCTACAACTAACACTAACCCTGGCATCTTTTTTTTCTAGTTTGTCTAAAGCTACATTGCTATTTTTTTAGACAATTAGTTATTTTATAGAAGTGAAATGTGTCTAAATGTACCAAAAAAAAAAAAAAAATATATATATATATATATATATATATATATATTCTTTCTTCTGCTTTGCCATAAAAATTTGGTGCATTCTTTCATTCATTCAGTTATTCATTCTTTCTTTTTTGTTTGCTTTGCCATGAAAATACATTCATTCATTCTTTCACTTTGCTATGAAAATAGACTTTGGTGCTTTTTTATTCATTCACTCAGTCATTCTTTCTTTTGCTTTGCCATGAAAATGGATTTTGGTGCTTTTTTCATTTATTTATTCATTCACTCAGTCATTCTTTCACTTTGCTGTGAAAATAGACTTTGGTGCTTTTTTTATTCATTCACTCAGTCATTATTTCTTTCGCTTTGCCATGAAAATGGATTTTGGTGCTTTTTTCATTTATTTATTCATTCACTCAGTCATTCTTTCACTTTGCTATGAAAATAGACTTTGGTGCTTTTTTTATTCATTCACTCAGTCATTCTTTCTTTCGCTTTGCCATGAAAATAGACTTTGGTTCATTCATTAACTCATTAACATTGTCTTTCTTTTATTCTTTATTTATTTCCTTATTTTGCTTTGCCATGAAATAGACTTTTTTGCTTTAATTCATTCATTCATTCATTCGGTTATTCTTTCTTTCTTTTTTCTTTCTTTCTTTCTTTCTTTCTTTCTTTCTTTCTTTCTTCCGCTTTGCCATAAAAATAGCCTTTGGTGCATTCTTTCATTCATTCATTCATTCATTCATTCATTCAGTTATTCATCCTTTCTTTTTTGTTTGCTTTGCCATGAAAAAAGACTTTGGTGCTTTTTTCATTTATTCATTCATTTACTCAGTCATTCTTTCACTTTGCTATGAAAATAGACTTTGGTGCTTTTTTTATTCATTCACTCAGTCATTCTTTCTTTTGCTTTGCCATGAAAATAGACTTTGGTTCATTCATTACTTTATTAACATTGTCTTTCTTTCATTAATTCATTCTGTTATTAATTCTTTCTTTTTTGTTTGCTTTGGCATGAAAATAGACTTTGGTGCTTTTTTTCTTTTATTCATTCATTCACTCACTCAGTCATTCAGTCATTCTTTCACTTTGCCATGAAAATAGACTTTGATGCTTTTTTCATTAATTCACTCAGTCATTCAGTCATTCTTTCGCTTTGCCATGAAAATAGATTTTGGTTCATTCATTAACTCATTTACATTGTCTTTCTTTCTTTCTTTCTTTCCGCTTTGTCATAAAAATTGCCTTTGGTGCATTCTTTCATTCATTCATTCATTCATTCTGTTATTCATCCTTTCTTTTTTGTTTGCTTTGCCATGAAAAAAACACTTTGGTGCTTTTTTCATTTATTCATTCATTTACTCAGTCATTCTTTCACTTTGCTATGAAAATAGACTTTGGTGCTTTTTATTCATTCACTCAGTCATTCTTTCTTTTGCTTTGCCATGAAAATAGACTTTGATGCTTTTTTCATTCATTCACTCAGTCATTCAGTCATTCTTTCGCTTTGCCATGAAAATAGACTTTGGTGCTTTTTATTCATTCACTCAGTCATTCTTTCTTTTGCTTTGCCATGAAAATAGACTTTGATGCTTTTTTCATTCATTCACTCAGTCATTCTGTCATTCTTTCGCTTTGCCATGAAAATAGACTTTGGTTCATTCATTAACTCATTTACATTGTCTGTCTTTGTTTGTTTGTTTGTTTCTTTCTTTCTTTCCGCTTTGTCATAAAAATTGCCTTTGGTGCATTCTTTCATTTCTTCTTTCTTTCTTACTTTCTTTCACTTTGACAAGAAAATAGCCATAGGTGCTATTGACCAGTTTATTTTTGTCTCTTATTACTTGGTTTTGACATCATTAAAGTTTCTCTGAATGGGTGGAGTGTATTTGCGCTCTGTTATCATAAGTCAAAGTGGAAAAGAGAAGTGAGATTCGGGATTGAGGCTGATGGGGATGGGGAGGTGTGAGGGGGTGCTGGCCAGATTATCCCTCTCATGCAAATGCACTCTCTCCACGGTTAGGTCCCACTGAAGCGTTGGCCACAGCTGCTTCCCGTTTCTACCCAATCACACAACAGCCATCTGGACACGCATGTCGTTGCGAAGAGTTGGTGAGCTCTTGGGTCGGACTCACTCACGCTCTCTTGACAGATCTGCTCTTCTTCAATTTACTCCATCTCCCTTTAGCCATTGTGCACTCATACAAATGGCCATTGTTGGCTGACTGCAGATACTTTAGAAGTTAATTGTTGTCAACACCTTAGAAATGATGATTCTTTTGCTGCCTCACAGTGCAGCGTTAGCTCAGTTGTTTATAAAAAGTGATTATCTGCAAGTTTGATGCCTGTACTTCCCATTCTGTATTATGTTAAAAGAGTTCTGTACTAATTATTTTAGCATATGCTTATGATGTATGAATGTGAACTTCATTCCATAATTTTGTTAGATACTCAATCTACAAAATTACCTTCACAAAACTTGACACATTATCAGAGGTTGAATAAATGTAAAATCTTTTATTATTTTTTTGCAAGCACATATTTTCTAGGATGTTGATGTAAATATGTACGAGTAAAATGCTTTCAAACTGTATTTTTAAATACAATATAAAACGAGCAGAAAAAAAGCAGTGAAATAAAAACATAAAAAAACAGGCATAATATGTACTGCCATATATTTGGTACAATATACAGGGGAACTTTCCAAAGAGAGTCATGTTACATGAAATGGACAAATCGTGACATAACTGTAATAAATTATTAAATGATATGAACTTCAGGCTGCTTAATATAAAAAATAGAATGCATTTAACACGAAGAATGAACAGTTGGAACAGAAAAGTGAGAGATAAGAGTTACATCACTTATATTGCAAATAATATTTTATAACATTTATAGCATTTTTGTTCATCTTCAACATCAGGGCAGCTTTTACATGGGATGATGATTTACATTTAATTTCTATTTTCAGTTACAGTTCTTCTTTAAAAGTCTACATACAGGTCACACCATTGTAGAAAAATAGACAAGACAGTGAAATATATAGGCAACTGTATGTACAAGAAAAATAAATGTTACACAAAACTTAAAAAGTGTTCAGACAGTGTCTAAAAAAAATTCTGAAATGTTGAATATGTTGTCGTTTAATATAGATGTAGTCAAACGTCTCTGTGTGTTCACTCAGAAGCGGTGCTCTCCACGTGTGATGTGCGACGAGAACTCGTAGCGGTCCTGACTGCGGTAACCACACAGGTTGCACTCGAAGGGGTCTCGGAAGCCATGGCATCCCATGTGGATGGTGTACATGACGTGGTCCAGGAACAAAACTCTGCAATGGACGCAACGGTATGCCCTCAATTCTTCTCCCTCTGCGCTCAGCACCTTAAACCCCTCCGACGACGCCATACTCAACTCCATCCCTGCCGCCCGCAAGGCCTCGAAATGCCGCTGCGTCTCTTCCTTCACCACTGGCAGACCTCCGTTACGCATGCCTGGAGCCATGTGATTGGTCAGGTAGATGAGACCACCTGCGGACGCCGCCCCGCCTCCCCCGGCCGCCCGCTCCTCGTTGTTGCTCTCTGTGTCAGTGGAGTCCTGGCCGCTGGGACTGGGCGAGCCGTCCTTCTCCACAGAGGCCGATTTGGACTTGGACAGTAGAAGTAGATGCTCTGCGGCGCTGTCTTTAGCAGACACGCCATTGCCTTCGGCCGATTGTGTCTTGTGGAGGTTATAAATAGGGCTGACCACCATGTCAGAGGAGCCAGGAGAGGTCTGAACCAGAGGCCGTAAGGACTCCGCTCCCAAATAGCTGATTGCGCTGTTGATGGCCTGGTCAATCACATGAGGCTGCATGAGCTCACCTGAGCCTCCGTCAAATGACAGCTCCGACAAACGATTCTCTCCTGTGGAAGAAAGCCAAAAGAGGTAAGATTTAACTCATCTGCAATGTGTGAAATGTAAAATGAGAATTGATGCATTGGTTAAAATTTACTGGACCATTACTGGTAGGCACAAATTCTGACAACTTTCTTGTGTTTATAATATTATTAACTATTACGGTGGAAATGAAAAGACACTTAGGTGCAACCCTTTGGAGAACCCTATAGGGTTGGCAGATGTCTACAGTGAATCTGTATTCGGTAAGGCACAGAAAACGAATAACGTTTTTTACAGAGCCACTAAATGGACATAGTTAGCCAGAAGAGTAGGAAGAGATGACTAATAGGACGATGGCAAATGATTTGCAGATCCTGAGCACCACTGACAAACATCTAATCTTGTGTAAAATGTATGGTAAGTACTGCTGCTCTGTAGTATACAGAGGGCATGTGTGATCCTAAATCTCGAAAGTGAAAGTGAAAAGTAAGCGCATCATTCAAAAGAGATTTTAATGACTCGCATATTAATAGTGGCTCCCTCATGCCTGCAATTTATAATTACCCGACAATACAATTTTAAGAGAAAGTAATAATTAAACATTTTTTTTTCTCTCTCATCTTGTATTTATTTACTTTAGGGGTTCCGTAGTACAAGTCATTTCCTTTCCGAAAACAGGATTCGGATTTGGGGAGGAATCACGTTGACGGCTCAACATCATGATGTCTGTTAGCCATCGGTGATGAACAATGCCATCATCTATCTGCCCAGCTCTACCGATTTAAAACAGACAGTTCGCTGAGAAACTAAATGGAGTTAATTGCATGAAACTAAAAAAAGACAGTGAAAGGTTCCTTCAGGAACCCCATTCCAGCAAACAGGGAACATTCTCAGAACTTTGGCTAATGTTCTGGAAAGGTTCTCTGAAAGTTATGAACATTCTTCCTGTAACATTAATAGAATGTTTGTTCAAAGTTGTCTGATCTTTAAAAATGTTCTTAAACTGTTAGCACAAAAACATTATTTATACATCGTTTATGCTTCAACTTTTTTTGAAAACAATGTTCGTCTAGCATTTTTTAAATGTAACTACTTGTTTCTGAATATTCAGACATTTCATGTTTCTAAAATGCTAAAATAGAATGTTCCAGTAACCAAGAAAAAACATTTTTTAAATATTTTAAAAACATGACATTTTGACTACCTGATCTCATGACAAAAACGTACCTGCGGGAAAATTTTCCGAGATGCGAAATACGTACCGATAAGTACATATCACTTCAGTTTCCAACAGAAATGAACACTAGACGCGGTAAAAGAGTGAGCACTTTTAATCGTTTTCGTACACCGTTATGATTACAGCTCGGCACGGAATTAGACTTAAGATGTGAAATCCTTGGGTACAAATCCCGTGAAAAACATGACTCATGATGAAAGAGCTGAAAGGTAAGAGATCGAAAAACAAGCTAAAACGGCATGCTTGCGATTTAGTTTTTACGTCACATTTGCTTTTGTTCATACTATCGGGTAGGTTAAGGTGTAGTCCAGATTATTTTAAAACGTCATGGAGCATTAGAGTTATAGCACCACTCAACAGACATTCAGAACTGCGGTGACATGTACAAAACCAACGTCACATAAAACATACAATATGTAGGTTCAACTGCTTCAGGGAAAAAAAACTAAAAACTCTTTTAAGGACATTTCACATTGAGTATGTCACAAAACATGACGTATTTTGCATCTTGTGAAAAATTTAAAACAGGTCGTTTTCGTCATGAGATCATGTTGCATTTTGAACAGTCGGAGAACATTCAGAAAAGACACAAACTTAATGTTAACTTTAATGTATTTTTGTTAGCTGGTTTCATAATGGTTCATAAAAGTTTTCAGAAACTAGAAAAATATATTTAAAAGTACTGTCTTAAAAATTTAGGTTCCAAAAGGAGGTTTTCGCAGGGATCAAATAGAAAGGTTTTATGGGTGTTAAAGGTTCTTCATGAAACCATAGATGCCAAAAGTGCCTACAAGTCCTCCAAAGGGTTCTTCCAGTGAAATGCCAACATAAAAAAACAGAGAATGGGCTTAGTAACACATCGCATTATTCTAATAGCACTTAATAAGCTATTTCTATAAAGGATGCAAATGCAATTATATAGGAATTCATCAAAACAAATGTTGCATGGCAAAATAGTATTTCTTTTCCTGATTTTTTTTTTGTCAACTTGTCAAAAAAAGCAAAGAGGGGGCTGCCTGTTATTGTGTCTGCAGTCTTAATTCTTTTAGTCAGAATCATAAATGCATTTTGACAATAATATCTGGATGATCTACAATATATATTCTGTAGAATGAAAGCAAACTTCAACTCTTACCCACAAACCTCTGTGGCATAGAGCTCTTACGCTTAGCTACATTGTTAGCTATCCTGTCTAGCACCAAGGCTCTCTCAGATGCAGGCATGTCCTCCCTCTGCTCATTCTGGCTGTTCTCTTCCTTCACTATGGAAAGCAAGACAAAGAAACCACGCATAAGATTTAAATGTCCGTATCTAACCTGAGCTCATCCTATGATATGATGCTAACTATAATAATGGATGATGTCCCTTCAATCATGCACATATTGTTCTCTATCCCTTTCTCTAAGATATTTAATTTTTTAAGATACTTGACTTCATGGGCATGTTGCTGCAAGTCATTTCACACAATTATTCAATTATGGCTCTGGCTCTTTCACCATTACATACTATCAGCACGTCAATAGTAGTTGTAACTCCACTAATATGTATTTTAATTTTCATCATTTTGACCATAAACCACAGTTAAGCCATGATAATGGGTCATGAGTTAGTAATTTTCTATCTATATAAGAGTAGAAAACACTTTGAAAGAGCTCTGTCATTCACAGACCTGTATAAATGCTATTCTGAAGGCCCATGCACTGCAGGTAGTTGTGACATCTCTCCTTATGTTCCTCCAGCGAGCTCCGCTGCTTGTAACTGCGCCCACAGTATGCACACTTATGAGGTTTTCCAACTGCAAATCCAAAATAAAAATGAAATCTGTTCAATCACACTATACAATTTAGTCATTGTTGGTTTTACTACAATATAGTCTCACTTTGAATGAATCAGTGCATGTTTGAGTTAATGAAGAAATTAAAAGTGACAAGAGGCATTTACCCGAGTGTGTGCGCAGGTGTCCGGTGAGGGCATCTCTGCGGCGGCAAGCATAGTTGCACAGATGACATTTGAAAGGTTTCTCGCCAGAGTGCAGTTTGATGTGTCGGAGCAGGTTACCCTTCTGAGTGAAGGAAGCACCGCACTGATTGCACTGGAACGGCCTTTCCCCTAGAAGAAACAAAGATAACATTTAACTCATATGTTGGAATTAAGACATTTTCATGTTAAATTACTACATGCTGCAAGTCATGCATAATGATTAAGGAACTAGATTTTTCAGCATGTTCTTCTTTCTAGTGGTCCCAAATGTATTAGGACACTTAAGCCACACTTTTAAATGGTTGGGTTTCATTGCAATCGGTATTAAACCAGAAGATTTTTTTAGGATGTAAACAATAAAAGTAGATGTACTGTTTAAAATTAAAACATTTGGACACTTTCTGGTTATCAAATGTCAGCAGAATATGTAGCACGCCTCTCTGAAGCTTTTAAATGCTGAAAAGAAAATATTAACCATCACAGAAATTCTAATGGTTTCCACTACAAATACCATTACAAACCATCATTTTTAATTGGTTTACCAGTTGGTCACCAATAGAAAGCAACTAATTACCAGTAGAGACCAACAGGGACCACTACAGTTTCCATTAAAACCAGTACAATTCCCATTATAACCAGTAAAACCATTACAAATTCTGTGATGGTTTCTATCGTTTCTTTCAGCAGGGATGTATTCAATATAATCGGATGGGAACAAAAATGAACTAAATTGAGCTGGATAATGACACTAAGTTTGTAACATCCACTGAACTAAATACACATTGAGCTGAATAATAACAATATTCCCTTAATTAAAGCTGCCTATAGAGTGTTTTCATGACGCCTTATCAATCAGCCATTGGCGGCACTGAATTTAAAAAACCACTGAACCGAACGAAACTTGCAAATTTAGCTGATTATTGCTGCTGAAAATGGTCAGCTATCATGTTTTGGGCTGTACTAATTGGTCGGACCAGAAAAAAAAAACATACTATAGTACTATAGACTGCCAAAAGTTATAAAAAATCAAGGAGAAGAGTGCAAAAAACTGAGAAACAGAAGGCGTTTGTGGTTGGCCAAACTGAACCAGGATTTCCAGTGCAAGAATCTTGACAACATTTTTGATTGTTCTTATCATTTCTAGCCAGGTAGGTGAAATATTAGACTAATATCTTAATTAATACTGCTTGTACGTATCTTTACCACCTATTAACTTTAGTTTGTCAAAATATTGCGCCCTTTCCTGTTTACTAAGTCCTCCTCTATATGATTTAGCAGCTTCCACACATTTTGTTTCATGGTTTAGACAGCATAAATTAGCAGAACAGCATATTTTACATTAACCGTGCAATCCATGCTGTTGTTTACATCTGAGTATCTCCAATATGGCCGCGCATCCGGGTAACTTACCAACCTGAACTGAACTTGTATCAACACTAAACTAACTTGAGCTGAATTGATAGTCTTCTGTAGAGCTGCTTTATAGCTGAAATGTAATGTTTCATAATTATCGAATTTCCTTTTTATTGCTGTAAAGCTGCTTACACAATCTGTATTTTATAATGACTTATATGTGACCCTGGACAACAAAACCAGTCATAAGGGTCAATTTTTATCTGAAAGCTGAATAAATAACATTCCATTGATCTGGTTTGTTAGGATAGATACAACTATTTGAAAATCTGGAATCTGAGAGTGCAAAAAAAATCTAAATATTGAGAAAATCACCTTTAAAGTTAAAATGAAGTTTTTAGCAATGCACATTAAAAACTTAAGTTTTGATATATTTACTGTCATAGGCAGAGGGTGAACCAGCTCCAGGGTAATGCTAAAAGCAGCCAAATCTATGAACCACAATGAACAGCTATGAACCATGAACTTTAATTTTTACTTTCCCTTTTAACAGACATGGGTCATATAGGCTAATAAAATATTTTTAATGGGACTGAATTTGTATTTAGAGTGATTACACTTTAATAAAAACATTAGAAATCGGTAATATTAATATAACATTTTATTTCCACGTAATTCAAACAACGAATAAATTATACAGAAAGCACATTATCACTAACTTTAATCTATCGCGAGTTTAAGCACTAAAACTAAATTATCGTTATAACCACACTGTAGTATACACTGTGAAATAAATATCTCACTTACATTGTACGTACATCTGCGCTTTGTTGTTTATGATGAGGGAATTCAAGGGTTGCTACAAATATACCTGTGCGACTTATAACTGGTTTTGTGGTCCAGGGTCACTATACGTAAATGTCACTTGACTTAAATTGGACTTCATCCACTGAAACTGCTTTGGAACCTATTTGTTAAAAGTTAATGCGTGGCTTAAAAGTGCAAATACCCTTTGAGCCTTCTGTATACCCTTTTGTGATAAAGTAACTTGCATTCACAATGACTCGTTGTGCTTGAACCTGTATAGCAGTATTATATATATATACACCTGTAGTTCTATCAAAGCGTATTTCTTTTGAACATAGAACGGCAGCGACAAATGGCCATGTAAATGGCGAGCGTCTGAGACACTATATGGGCCCTGTGAAAGCAAAGCATCCGCCGCTGTAGCGCTATTACGCTGTGAATGCGGGGTCACTGTCCTACACGGCTCCGCCGCGCTGTTACATCTGCAACAACGCGGCGCCTCGCGCCAAAGCTCAATCAAACACGCGGGCGGAATCTCGCACGTGAGCGCCGCTCTCCGCTCTGCGCGCGCTGCCTGGCTCTGCGCGCCGACTGGCGCCCTGATCGAACAAGAGGCTTTCAGACGCTGCCTGCCAGTTTCGTAATGCACCACTGCCTGGGTCAATTTGATCTGAAAATCTCATTTTTTCCTCTTCTTCAGCTCTAAAATAAGAGCGGCCCATCACAATGCAAATGCAGAGCTCATTTAAATAAAGTGAAGGAAACACTTTGTGTTTGAGAGCCAGTCTTCCTGATCAGCGCCCCTGGAATAAACCAATATCCAGCTCCTCCGAATGTTGTGGCATTCTCCGAGAACGCTATTAATACGGCGCTCACTTCAAAAGCCCTATAAAATAAGAGTCACCAGTGAAGCAGCAAAAAGACGGAAAAAGAAACTCATTAAAAAGGCATTTCTGGAGCACGGTACCTCCTGCGAATATTTCGATTTAAATAGGAAGCACTTCATTATATCTTTTATTATACGTTCTTTTCTGAATTTACATTAGCCCACTGTTCCTTTCTTCCATTTTGAGTTTCATTAGTTTGTCAAGTGAGGAAGTTAAGTGCCTTTTTGAGAAATGTTCTCACCCACTGGTTTGGCTTCACCGCAGTGGAATATCAATTTGACAAAGGGAGAAAATAACTAATACCGAAATAATTGTCATTTGAGAGAGACTTTTGCTTGGTTACTTGATACATTTGGACTGCTATAAAGAAATCGAAACAAAATGTCACATTTTCAAACCTCTTTTAAAAGACAAAAACATACACACATAATTATATTATACAGTACATACAATTAATAGATAACTTTGAAAAAATTAAAATTCGGTCATAATTTACTCACCCTTACTGTTTGTCATTCCAAACCTGTATGACTTTCTTTCGTCTGTGGAACACAAAAGAAGATATTTTGAGAAATGTCTCAAGCTTTTTAGTCTATACAGTGGAAGTCAGTTGTAACCAAAACTCTGTCTTTCTTTGAAATATCTTCTTTTGTGTTCCGCATAACCAAGAAAGTCATACAGGTTTGGAACGACATGAAAGTAAGCAAATAATGACTTAATTTACATTTTGACATTATCCAAAAATGCTGTCATATAACAAGATATTGTAATTTTTTTTACATCTTTTACATCAAGTTAACATAATCTATTCAAGTCAAGCCATACACAGTTTGTTTGCTCTACTCTAGCTTCTGCTAAAAGGATGGTTACATTTAAAACACATCCAGCATCTGTCTCTATGGGCCTCATTTATAAAATGTTGCACAGAAACCATCCTAAATTTGATCGTACGATCAGAATGATCATATGCACAGAAAACTCACGTACGCCTCTGTTTCAGATGTGAAATCTATGAATTGCTAATCAACTTGAACTTGCACGCAACTGAATGGTTTCAGCTCTCTGCCTTGTAAACGACTCCTAATTAATGTCATTAACATATAAAAGATCACCAGTCATAATCCAAATTCTTTAATTTAATACAGCGAGCTGCAAGAACAGCTTACATTGTCAAAAACCTGCAGTACTCCGACAAGAACAAGTGTGTACGTCTGCTTGGACCCTGACATGACACTATGCACTTTTCCACATCAAAGGCAGTTTTTATAAATATTAAGCATATGCACACTTTATAAATGAGGCCCCATGTGTGGATCAACCTACCCAGCCCTGCGCCCTGTGCCCTGTGAGCTGTGAGTGATAGCATAAGGAGGGAAGAGTAGATGGCAGTTGTGCTTACCAGTGTGACTTCGCTTGTGCACCATTAACACATTGGGCCCAATGCAAACCATCCCACAGATATCGCACTTCAGCTTCCCGTTGGGGAGGCGGATGCCCCCGGCCGTGGGGTAGGCGGCCGGCTTGCTGTCAGGGCCTGCGTGGGAGCCGTTCACTTTGGCCCCTGAGCCATCGAGCACACGCAAGTCCTCGGCTGCACATTCCTCCTCCTCTCCATTCATCTCACAGGCCAGCCCGTTTTCCTCGTCACTCCGAGCCTCAACTTTTATATTACAGGCTGGAAAAGAGGGTAGTGGGCCTGTTAAGTACAGTGGCAGGCTGGGTGGTTATTTTTTCTGGCTAACTAACACTGCCAACTATTACCATGAAAATGTTCTACAGCAAAAAGTGCACCTGCAAAGCAACTGCTTTCTGTCTTTCAGCCTTTGTTTAGCAGTTTTGTGTCTGTGTGTATGTGTGCAAAACATCAAATTTAGTTGCATTAAACACATTTTTGAAACATTCACTTGACATGAAGAACATTAACTGCATTTGTTGAACAGCAATGTATTGTAGATATTACCAGTGTTGCGAGTTTTTTTTTTCTTTGCAGCTGAGTAAACTAAGACAAAACTTTACATACACTTGATTCTTAATACTGTGTTGTTACCTGCATGATCCACACCTGTTTTTTCCCCCTCCTTTAGGTCCCACTTTTTTTCAGCATTTTTGTGTATTTGAACCCTTTCCAACAATGACTGTATTATTTTGAGATCCATCTTTTCACACTAAGGACAACTGAGAGACTCATATGCAACTATTACAGAAGGTTCAAACGCTCACTGATGCTCCAGAAGGAAAAACAATGCATTAAGAGCTGGGGGTGAAAACTTTTGAACAGAATGAAAGAGTGTAATTTTTTTTTATTTTGCCTAAATGTTATATTTTTTTCATTTAGTACTGCCCTTAAGAAGATACAGAAGATACTTACATGTTTCCCAGAAGACAAAATTAGTGAAATTTACCCTGATCTTAAGACCCTATCCGGCTCTTAATGCCTCATTTTTCCTTCTGGAGCATCAGTGAGCATTTGAACCTTGTGTAATAGTTGCATATGAGTCCTTCAGTTGTCCTCAGGTTAAAAAGATGGATCTCAAAATCATACAATCATTGTTGGAAAGGGTTCAAATACACAAAAATGCTGAAAAACCAAAGAATTTGTGGGACCTGAAGGATTTTCTGAAGAACAGCTGGCAGTTTAACTGTTCAGGGCAAACAAGGGACTCAAGAACAACTGTCACTAAACAAAAACAAAAAATAACTGCTGTGGATCATTCAGGTAACAACGCAGTATTAAGAATCAAGTGTATGTAAACTTTTGAACAGGGTCATTTTTATAATCCAACTGTGTATGATCCCTTTTATTTTAGTAAAATATTAAAATGAATGAAAAATTTTGAAAAAAAAAAAACATTTTGCAGATTCTGCAAGGTGTATGTAAACTTTTGACTTCAACTGTAAATATAATTGTTATTAATATGTAATATAGAGATAAGACATTTACATAAGACTTATGTTAATGTTATAATATCTGGGTAAAAGCTTCCAACTCCCTTTAAGTAAAAAAGTACTACTGGAATAAAATTCCACTTTATAAATGATCCAGTGTTCTTCTATCAAACTGCCTGCTCTCAAACCATCTTACCATCTCATTCACCATCACACTTCTCTGAAACAAATGACTGATAAACAGGAAACAGAGACACAGGAAGCACTGTGAAACTGAGGACTCTCAGCGGTGTAAACCAGACCAACAAACCGTGGTAAACACATACACACACACACATAGACTCAAAAGCCTACAGAAGCATGCAAAAAGTAGCACACAATCAAATAAAAATTTTAAATGTTTTAAACATTCAGATTATCTTCTGTAATGTCCAATTACAAACTAGATAACTGTTCAGATGCCTGTGTTCAACCTAATGAAGTAAACAGCCTTTTGAAGAGTCTTTTAAGGCAGTTAGAGCTCAGGGTAAAGGTCCTGTGGTTAACACACTGTGGTGCCAGGCTGATTTCCCCATGCTTCAGCCTCTGTTTGTACAGACTCAAGAGGAACAAGCAGAAATAATGAAATATGGGAATCCAAGGGAAAAGGGGAAGCTTCAGCGCCTGAGCCGGCCCAACCGAAAAAAAGGACAAGAGTTATGGAGAAGTGACAGAAAGGGAAGCACAGACAGGGAATTGTTAAGCACAACAAGTGAAACAGTTTTTCTTTTTCATTTTCTGCATTCAGACGGGATCAGCAACCCAAGCACGTGATTGAACTGGAGAGTACCGACAGACAAAACTACTCTGTCTATGTTCAGGTTACTCTCCGACACTTAGCAAAGCACAGACATGCTCTTGTTACTGTGTTCTGAAATAGATTGGAAATAATTAGATTTCGAGTTTACAGCAAGTGATCCGGTTTCCAGTATAACGTCTCTAATGACTAAGAAAAAGACTGCGAACTAATCAAGAAAAGATCTCTTTTATTGAAACCAAAACATAGTTGACTAAAAACTGTATCATCTTTAATATCAGAGGAGGTCCTAACTGAACATCGTCACATAATGATTAGTCAAGTCATTAAAATATAACAACAGCTCAGCTACGTCATAAATCCCTCATGCAGTCTTAAATATATTCATATTAGTACCTGATGTACATTTTATTGCCTAAACCGTTCCTAGATTATACATATACATACTTTTTGAAAAGGGAACTGCCCCATTGACAGCTTTTGTACTATATGTACTTTTCAATCCCTCTTCTTCAGTATCCTGGCTGTATTAGTATTTTCTCAATACAGGCGATTCCCAATAGCATTCTTTTTCCTGCTAATTATTCTGTTTTTCTCTAATAAAGTAAAACAGGTTGTAAAATAAAGGTTTGTCAACATGTGAATGAGTTACGATAGTTACAGTAGTCAATACAGGAATGCAATCTCCCATTGACACCCATAAAAGGATGTATTTCTTCCTCTCTCACTCACACACATGCTCACACAAATCCACTGACAGGCTTTCTGCTTATATGATATGATGATTTAACCAGTGTGATGTGACCTGAGTTTGGCAGAGGGAACTAGGCTTGTTGTCATGATACGGTCTCTCATGGATCTTTTGGGGAAGTTGTGACTAAACTGGGGATGGGAAGAGGAGCTTTTACTTTGTATAACGTTTGTCACACATCCTAATTTACCCATTTTGGGAAGCAAGTGTCAAAAGCCACAGACAAGGACAAACAAAAGAGCTCTACATAGAACAGAGCGACGTAACAGGCAAACCTCACAAACATCAATGGCTAATTTGAAATGGGATTAAATTAGACATTTTTCCATTTGCAGAGCAACTTTCTGGAAGTGCAGTTGTTCAGAGCATTGAGGATCATATTTGTGATCCTTTATGGGGTTTGAACCTGCTGCTGCTACATTGCACTTTAGCAAGGGATTGCGGGGAGGGTACTAAATGAACATATCGCTTTGTTAGCACAATTATTTTTCTTGTATGCTCCAGTCGAGGCGCTGAAAATGCCTATGAATAGCTTATGCGGTGCGGGAGAGCTGCATGCGCATTAACCACGGCTCCACAGCGAGGTGGGTGAGAGTATATGTTTGAGCGTGCATATGTGTGTCAGATGTGATAAAAAAGAACCCTGCTTTCACTCACATTTTTAGGAACTTGCTAGTGAAATGTTTGCATCTGATATAGCGACAGGTTTAAGCGCAGGCTGTCACCCTCATACATACAAAAAGAGGAATTGCATGATAAAATCGGCCTTGCACCATGAAAACCTTCCTGCACTTCACTGGACACTGTGTTTTCCCATGCAGTGCTAATAAACACTAATGCTCAAGACCAACACCGTTATTTTTTTAAATTAAAAGGGCATCATGAAATTAAAATGAACTGTGTTTTTTATGTCTTAATATGAGTGTTTGATTGGTGCATGTGATTTAATGGAATTAAATAGTTTATATGCATAATCTTTCATTAAAATCTAAAATGACTCATTTTCTGCTGTCACATAGCAATTGTTTAGGTTAACTAATATTCAAATTGATATTTATACATTATTTTAGCATTCAGTTTGACAATCAAAACAATTCCTACTAATTTTATTTGGAAATATGTGACATTACAAGAGTAAAATGGACTGTGAACAGCTTGGGATACTTGCTGAATGTAATGTTTTCAGGCACCTAATTGCTTGTTAATTGAAATTAAATGATAATATAAATTTACAGTGCCGTTCAAAAGTTTGGGATTAGTATAATTTGTAATATTTTTAAAAGAATTTTCTTATACTCATCAAGGCTGCATTTACTTGATTAAAAACAAAGGGAAAATGCAATATTTGTGAAATATTATTACAGTTTAAAATAATGTTTTTCTATTTTAATGTGTTTTAAAATATGTGATGCAAAGCTGAATTTTCAGCATCATTACTCCAGTCTTCAGTGTCACATGATCCTTCAGAAATCATTCTAATAGGCTGATTTATTATTTTACTTATCAATGTTGGAAATATTTTTTTTTTGGAACCTGTGGTTCTTTTTTCAGGATTCTTTGATCAATAAAAAATTCAAAAGAACAACGTTTATTCAAAATAGTAATATTTTCTAACAACATACGTCTTTGCTATAACTTTTTATCAGTTTAACACATCCTTGCTGAATAAAAGTAATAATTTATTTTTAAAATGTACTGACCGCAAACTTTCAAATGGTAGTTAATATTGTTACAAAAGACTTCAAATAAATACAGCCTTGATGAGGATAAGAAACATCTTTTAAAAAACATTAAAAATCTGATCCCAAACTTTTGAATGGCAGTTAGCTGATGTTTAGAGCTTTTTTAGTCTTGCTTTATTTTATGGTGTCTTTACATGTTATGTACTTACTATAATAATGACAATACATTATGCATAATTACATGCAACTAACTAAACATAAACATATAGTAAGTACATGTAATGAATTAATATTACACATTACACTGTAAAAAGGCCATCAAAAAATAACACGTATAATGCTTAAGTAGATCTTTATATGTAATTTCGTAATTACTTATATTATCTTTGAAATATGATTGAAGTGTACTGAATGTACTGATAAGCATATATGGCACAATAAAAATACACATAAAATGCTATTTCTATTGAAAATTGTACATTCCTATACTTAAAATTGTAAGATGAAGCTTCAATTTAGTACATTTGAATAAATATGTGATCCTGGACCACAAAACCAGTCTTAAGTAGCACAGGTATATTTGTAGCAATAGCCAATAATACATTGTATGGGTCAAAATTATAGATTTTTCATTTATGCCAAAACTCATTAGGATATTAAGTAAGGACACATTCCATGAAGATATTTAGTAAATCTCCTATCATAAATAGATCAAAACTTAATTTTCGATTAGTAATATGCATTGCTAAGAACTTAATTTGGACAACTTTAAAGGTGATTTTCTCAATATTTTGATTTTATTTTTTTTCCAGATTTTCAAATATTTGTATCTCGGCCAAATATTGTCCAATCCTAACAACCCATACATCAATGGACATTTTTAAAAATGTACCCTTATGACTGGTTTTGTGGTCCAGGGTCACATATATTAACTTAAAATGAAATATTAAAACACTACACTTTAAAAAATTATTAAAACAATTATTAAATATTAATTATAAGTATAACTTTTATGTTGACATTATTACAAAATGCACCTTTTAAAAGTGTACTTAATAGTAACTTAATCATTCTCAATTGGCCTTTTATTTGATTAAAAATATATTATCTAACAGTTTTTTTAAATACACTTTTAAGATTTGAAGGATTAAAAGAAACATTTAGCTTGTAAAGGAAAATTTTTGGATTTGTCATAGATCTAAAATTTCAATCCTCAAATGTTTTCATAACTGTAGAGGAGTTTTTAAGTTTTTCATAGCAAGATAGCGTTCTATAAGAACCATCTCTATATGTTTTGATTTCCTGATATTCTGCTCCCATTGCTACGCATCTGATCGAGCCGCATACTGCACCGTCTGCACAGATACTCCCTTGATACACTTAATCAGAGAAGCAATGATGCACTGTGAAGATACTGTCTTCACATCCTCTTGCACATTGGCTGATTATATCTTCAGGGACAACATGCAGACAGACAGATGCACGCACATACACACACACACACACACACACACACACACACACACACACACACACACACACACACACACACACATATTCACACAAACTATTGCTAATGAGTTTAGTTCCCTGTTTCTCTCAAACAATCCACATTATTATTTATGTCTAAATCCTAAATAGCCTTATTATTCATCCCAAATACACTCATCTCAATCAGAGAAAAACTTCTCTAAAGTTGTGAGTATTATGTGTGAAAAAGTGTATTTGATTTTCATCCTCTTCAGACAGATGACTAACAAAGGGTCTCTTTTCAAGAGTCGAGAACATAATGAGAACACGCTGCTTATTACTCTATCGTTATGACTTTGCTCTTATTAACATTACACACGAGTGAGATATGAAAGTGCTGTTTTGCTGAGAGTGAAGCATGTCTTTTGGACTTGCATTTGAATGTGGGTGGGTGTGTGGAAGTGTGTGAATATCGTGGCAGTTGAAGTGAAAGCATGGCATAAGTGCAGGTGCAGAGCGTAAGAGAGCGTATGCTCACATTTGTTGCGATACTGCGCCTATCTGCTGTTGCTCCTAAACATTTTATCTCCCTGAGTGAGTGTTGAAACTGAGTTCTGACAAGTTCTTCTTAGGAAACTCTTGCACATCCTATTTCAGTTTCCTCTCTTTTTTTTCTTTCTCTCTCTCTCTCTCTCTCTTGCTCTCTCTCTCTCGTTCTCTCAGTCTGTTTTTTACTTTCATTAGCTTCAAAGTGAGCGGGTCACACATTAAGTCCAAGTTAATCTGGAACTTCTGAAGGGGAAAATTCCAAACTAAAATACATCAAGATATTAAACAGGCCATCTGTTAACTGCTGGTTAGCCAAATTTATTCCCACCCATTTTTGCCTTTAGTTAACCCACTTTCTGTTTACACTGCTAACACTATATTTATTAATATAATGATTAACTAACACATTCTGTTATTATCAATCAAACATGACATTTTCTGCGTATATTTATTATGCATATATAAATACACACGTATATATTTGAAAAAAATATTTATATATCTCTATCTATCTATCTATCTATCTATCTATCTATCTATCTATCTATCTATCTATCTATCTATCTATCTATCTATCTATCTATCTATCTATAATTAAAAAAATATATAAATATATATATGCATATGTGTGTGTATTTAGATATGCATAATAAATATACACAGTGCACACACATACATTATGTAAACTTTTATTTTGAATGCAGTTAATCACGATTTATAGCTTGACAGCCCTAAAAATGATATTGTTGCATTCACTTTATCAAAACAGATGAGATTTAAATTCTTATATGTAGTTTCTCTAAAAAAATACTTTTATTCAGCGAAGATGCATTAAATTGCTAAAAAAAAGTCAGTAAAGACATTTATAATGTTACTAAATTTCAAATCAGAATATGATAATAATTTCTAAAGGATTAAGTTAAACTGAAGAGTAATGATGCCGAAACTGAAAATTCACTAAAGTAAATTGCTTTTTAAAATATATTCAAATACTAAACAGTAATATTAAATTATAATTATATTTCACATTATTACTGTACCTATTTTACTGTGTTTTGGTCAGCCTTGGTGAGCATAAGTCACTTTCATTAAACATTAAAATGTCACTGACCCCACACCTTTTAGTTTTAGGAAAACAAATTGCTTTAACAATTTCGAAAGACATTTAAGACATGTTTATATCCAAAAAGGACTTTATAATGAATAATGAAAACAAAATAAATGTTATACAGAATTTCAACAGTAAACCAGAGAAGCACAAAAGGAAGAGCAGAAGTGTAAAAAGAATACAGAGCAAAAATTTCCTAATAAGTGGGTTAAAGAGTTCATGGCACAACTGAGCATGTTTTGTGTAGGCTCAGTCAGTGAGTAAACACCGTTTCAGTGTATTAAATTAGCAATATGCTGTTTAAATGTCCCACGGTTTCAGGAACCAGTAGGTATGAACTATGAGTCTGACGAGAGGAAAATAATTCCTTTGTAATTCTTAAAGTTCTACAGCGATTCCTTTTTGATTTGATATTTTTATGTGTGCCAATAGAAAAAAAAAAAGCTGTTACAACAGCTGAAGATGCACATCATGAGCTAAATTGAATGTTTCGGACCCTGCGATTGTGATTGAACTATCTGGTGCACTCGCTCTGTGATCTTGTAGGCAAGATCTTGTAAGCCGTTACATGCACTTGTTTCATACGTAGCATTGCATTTTTAGTTTAAAAAATAGTTTTCTGTGTTAGGCTGACCTTAAAAGTGGGCTGCAGTGGGAGCTATATCAGACTGAGTATTGCATGAATGTATAAATGAGGTAGTTTTGTGGTTGTGTCCCAGCTTAGGCTGGTCTGACTCACCCAGTGGTTTGTCTGTGCGGTTGTTGTTGTGTTGGAGGCCAGTGCTGGCTGATAAGTCTTCAGGAACAGGCATGGCCTCATCTTGGTCCTCTCCCCCCTCGTTAGCAGTCGGGCTGTCCCTTCCTGAGAAGAGAGTAGAGAAGTTACCAATATAGATGGAGGCCCATTCCTTTTACATACTAGAGTTTAATATGCACCGTTTGGTGCTTAATCCTGTTCTGTACACTCACAGGGAATGACAACCGCATTCTACAACCGAATTGACTCCTGAAAAATTCAGGCAGTGATAGCCGCATTTGCAGAAATTATACGCAGTGTGAACAATACCAAACTGAACAGCTAGTTGTTAATCATGTATTTAAATGCATATCAGAGTTTTGCCTTTACTGTGCGAGGTGCAAAAAATCACAGGGTACATTTTGACTCATTTGTGTTGCCAGATCTTGCTAGGAAAACCAACAAATAAAAACAAGCCCATAATACCCTCAAAACATGTCTTTGAAATAAGCCACATATTAAAATATCATGACCTGCATCTGCCGACTTCATTAACTCCATAAACTAGTTTGCTTTTCGAGCCCAAATAACAAGCCCAAAAGATGTTTAATAAGCATCGGTTAAAATGAGTAGACATGGCAACCCTTAAAGAGCGCACTCTGCAAAGCAGCCTTCTGAGCATAAACAAAACACAACAACTCTGTTGCCGGTGTTTTAGTTAAAACTGCTGAAAATAATTCATATTTGATTACTGTAATATTATTTTGGTTAAAAGTAGCAGTTTCAAAAGTAACACGAAACGATAATTTAGAAGATTTACTCTGATATTTAAATGTGGTTGTCATTCCTGAAATGTTAAAGTGGGGTATGTGCTTAATTACAAGCAAACCATTTGTAGGCTGATTCCTTATCATTAGCTCAACCAATGGCATGAGTTGGGGGCGGGACTATCTGTGTGTCTGACCAATGATGGATGGTGGAAGTGTTTAAATGTGTATCAGTTTTGCCTTTACTGTGTGTGAGGTGCAAAAAATCACAGAGTATGTTTTGACTCATTTGTGTTGCCAGATCTTGCTAGGAAAAACAACAAATAAGAACAAGCCCATAATAAACTCAAAACATGTCTTTGAAATAAGCCACATGTTAAAATATCATGACCTGCATCTGCCTACTATATTAACTCCATAAACTAGATCGCTTTACAAGCCCAAATAACAAGGCCAAAAGATATCTAATAAGAATCGCTTATAATAAGTAGACATGGCAACCCTTAAAGAAAGCACTCTGCAAAGCTGCCTTCTGAGCTTAAACAAAACATGACGACTCTGTTGGTGGTGTTTTAGTTAAAACTGCTGAAAATAATTAATCTTTGTTTACTGTAATATTATTTTGGTTAAAAATAGCAGTTTTGAAAGTAACACAAAACGATAATTTAGAGGATTTACTCCTATATTTAAATGCGGTTGTCATTCCTGAAATTTTAAAGTGGAGTATGTGGGTAAATACAAGCAAACTATTTGTAGGCTGATTTCTCATCATTGGCTCAACCAATGGCATGAGTTGGGGGCGGGGCTATTTGCGTGTCTGACCAATGACGGGTGGTGGGAGTGTTCAGAAGAACTGTTTTTATCACAGTAAAATTCAGGTAGTGACAACCGCATTGGCAGAAAATTTACACGACATCTACTTGTTAATCTATATTTAAATGCGTATCAGAGTCTTGTCCTTACTGTATGTGAGGTGCAAAAAAATCACAGGGTACGTTTTGACCCATTTGTGTTGCCAGATCTTGCTAGTAAAAACAACAAATAAGAACAAGCCCTTAATAAACTCAAAACATGTCTTTGAAATAAGCCACATGTTAAAATATCATGACCTGCATCTGCTTACTTCACTAACTCCATAAATTAGATTGCCTTACAAGCCCAAATAACAAGCCCAAAAGACGTTTAATAAGCAACGCTTATAATAAGTGGATATGGCAACACTTCAAAAGCGCACTCTGCAAAGTAGCCTTCTGAGCTTAAACAAAACATGACGACTCTGTTGATGGTGTTTTAGTTAAAACTGCTGAAAATAATTCATCTTTGATCACTGTAATATTATTTTGGTAAGCAGTTAAAATAGCAGTTTCGAAAGTAACACACAAAATGATAATTTAGTTTACTCCGTATTCCATATATACTGTACTCCAGTATCTAAGTGCTTCTGTTCCTACAAGAAAACATCTGAAATGTCTGTGCATTTGACAAATATTGCATCTCATCCACTTCATCTGTGATAAAGTACTCAAACACTGCAAAATCAAAGTGTCTGACTTCATGTTGCTGTTTTCATCTCCTTCATCTTCCTGACATTCCTTTTACATAGCTTAAAATTGAATGTCATTTTTGAGTTTAATATGCACCTTTTATATACAGTTCAGTAATTTATGGGAGCGACAACTGGATTCTACATTCGAATTCGAGGTTGTGTCAACTGCATTTGCAGCAAATTTACACAACAACTAGTTGTTAATCTATATTTAAATGTGTATTAGAGTTTTGTCTTTACTGTATGTGAGGTGCAAAAAATCACAGGGTACGTTTTGACTCATTTGTGTTGCCAGGTTTGTTAAAAAAAAAAAAAAAAAAGAACAAGCCATAATAAACACAATCCAAACATGATATCTTGCAAATATGCCACATGTTAAAATATAATGACCTGCATCTGCCTACTTCATTAACTCCATAAACTAGATTGCTTTATGAGCCCTAATAACAAGCCCAGAAGATGTTTAATAAGCACCGCTTATAATAAGTGGATATGGCAACCCTTCAAGAGCACACTCTGCAAATTTTCCTTCCAAACTTAAACAAAATGTGACTGCTCTGTTGATGGTAACAACTGCTAAAAAATAATTAATCTTTGATCACTGTAATATTACTTTGGTTAAAAATAGCAGATACCAAACACCAGTATGTTGCTGTGGTTACCGTGGTGTTAATCATCGCAGTTTCGAAAGTAACACACAAAATGATAATTTAGGGGATTTACTCCTGTATGTAAATGTAGTTGTCACTCCTGAAATGGTAAAGTGGGGTTTGTGGTTAAATACAAGCAAACCAATTGTAGGCTGATTTCTCATCATTGGCTCAACCAATGGCATGAGTTGGGGGTGGGGCTATCTGAGTGTCTGACCAATGACGGGTGCTGGGAGTGTTCAGAAGAACTGTTTTTATGATGATAATTCATTTGTTATACTTAAAAGAGAAGTTCACTTCAAGAGCAAAAATTTATAGATTATGTTAATATCTTTCTTTATTCAGTCATAAAGAACAGTCATAAAAAACATTTTAGGATTTTTCTCTATATAGTGGATTTCTATGGTGCCCCGAGTTTGAACTTCCAAAATACAGTTTAAATGCGGCTTCAAACAATCCCAGATGTAGTTGTAAACAATCCCAGCCAAGGAAGAAGGCTCTGAAATCTGTTTTTCTTTTTCAAGACAGTTAGGGTATCTCATTTTCTTCTCCCAGTGTTTGAGGTTAAAAAGTATATAAATTGTAATTTTTAAAAACAAAATAACCAATCGTTTGGCTAGATAAGACCCTTCTTCCTCAGTTGGGATCGTTTACATTAGCATTTGGGAACGTTTGAAGCCGCATTTAAACTGCATTTTGCTAATTTAAACTCGGGGCACCATAGAAGTCCACTGTATGGAGAAAAATCCTGAAATGTTCTGTACGACTGAAGAAAGAAAGACATGAACATCTTGGATGACAAGGGGGTGAGTACATTATCTGTAAATTTTTATTCTGGAAGTGAACTTCTAATTTGAATGCTTCGGACCCTGCGATTGTGATTGAACTATCTGGTGCACTCGCTCTGTGATCTTGTAGGCAGGACAAGAGCCGTTACATGCACTCGTTTCATTTGTAGCATTGCATTTTAGTTTAGTGAGTTTTTTTATGACAATAAATACACTTTCATGTAATCTTGATGTTATATTGTTTCATGCTGATCAAAATAAAACTGATAAAAAATATATAAACCCCACCTTATTGGTATTTAAATAGTATAGGCTTATTTTGAATTTTATTCTTGTACATAAAGATGCTGTATTAAGCATTACATTAAGTACTGAAGTCAAAGTTGTTGCTACATGAAAACATCTGAAATGTCTTTGTATTTGACAAATATTGCATCTAATCCACTCCTTCTGTGATAAAGTACTCAAACACTGCAAAATCAAAGTGTCTGACTTCATGTCTCTGTTTTGATCTCCTCTCCTGACTCTCCTGCAAATCTCACTGATGGTTAAATCCAGCCAAAGTCGAACACACCTATTTTTATTTTATTTATTTTTTTAATTTTCAGGTTGGTGACATTAATAGTGTTAAATTTGCACACTTCCCCTTAAAGTAAAAGAGTTGTATTGTGGTTGCTCTAGGATGTATTGCATCCCAGTGTTGACAGTCAGGGCATTAAATATAAAATTCTCGCTAATGCAACACGTTTGGAGCACGCTATAATGAGTCTTGTGTAAGTTTTGTAACTTTATTTAGATCTGAAAATGCCAACAGAGCACAAACGCTGACCCGTTTGCTGCATTCAGACTGTGTTCCCTTTTCTATTTATCTGTTTTCCTGGGAAAGCGTTTCCCCTGGCCGATTCAAGATGTCATCCTTGAGGAACATTTCTTGCTTTATGTGCAAGAGTTTCAAATCTTGCTGAATATACGATTTCAAACTGAATCTGTTTGTCAGTAGATGTATATCAGTAATGGGGCCACATTTGGATGTACTTGATTTGGTATTTCACTGGAAAAGAGAGCTTGTCCTTCCAAACCAGCATGACTTTTTTCTTCTGCAGAACAAGATTATTTTGAATATTTTTGTTCATTCATTGATGAATCAATAACTTGTTGGGTGTGTAAATGATTTTCATTTTTGGGTGAACTATCCTTTTATGCAATCAAACAATCAACTTTTTGTTCATTTGAACTGTTTGGAGTGAAATAATGTAAGATTTTAATTTAATTTTTTTTTTTTAGACATTTTTGTGTCCGGAAGTCTCCTAAATCCGGTCTAGAATCACTTGTGCATTAAAATATATCTGCTGAGACAGACCTTCTTATATAACCTGTCGTTGATCAGTCAAAAACGGTTATCTTTGCTCGACTGTTTTGATCGTCCAGACCTCACTGTGGCTTTGAACGTATGAGAGGCGTCTCTTACCTGTTATCTGGGACATTTCCTGTGCCTCCTCGGTCTCCATCCTGTGCAGGTATTCTAACAGGAGCAAAAGCAAGAGAGAAAGAGTATCATCAGCGCTCACTGCCTCAAAAATAAGCCTGTATAAGAGAAGTGGTTGGTGATTAAAAGAGAATGGCCTTTCTTTGTGTATCTCCATCACCCTGGCAAGAACAGCGCTATTCCAGCCGCACACAGCACTGTCTTCCACATTACATTACAATGAACTACAGACATTTTCATTACCGCTCTGACAGACGGGGGTGAACTAAGAGAATAGGTTTGGTGGACTACAAGGCCGGCGATGGGGTGGGGAGTCTCGAAAGGAACAGGCTTTCAGACCACATTTGTTATTTATTGTTAATTTCCCACCACATAATCATCCAAAAATGCAAACTGACTGCCGCAAAATTAAGCAGAAAATTAGATGGCCCGGGGTCATGGAGGATGCGGGTGTTTGGCATCGCCAGCTGATTGGCACTCGTGTTCACTCTAATTTGCTGAGCATGCATGGGTGAGCCCGGCAGCCCGACTCTTTCTCTGCTTCTCTTTAACACACACAAACACACACATACATAGGAACACACAGATGTACGAACACAGACGGAAATGTAGACAAGAGAGTGCAATGAGTAAGGTGACAGAAGGAAGAAGACACTGAAGGTATAAATTAAACAAAGCAGGTTTATCAGAGACAAGAAATGAGTAGATGAAGAAATAAGGGAAAGGTTAGGCAAAATTTGAGAAAACCCACGTTAGTTGACTACTGAATCATTAGCCACTATAGGTAAATAACTGGAAGACCCTCAGGTAACAAATTAAGGTTTCATGTTCCTCAGAGCATTGTTTTGAAATGTTCCTAAAATGTCAAAAATGTTTCTTAGAACGATCAACAAACTTAATTTTTATCTAAAATATAATGTTATTTGTACATTTGTGGCCCTGGACCACAAAACCAGTCATAATGGTCTTTTTTTTAAAACTGAGATGTATACAACTTCTGAAAGCTGAATAAATAAGCTTTTCATTGATGTATGATTTGTTAGGATAATATTTGGTCAAGATTTGAAAATCAACTATTGGTTCAACTATTTGAAAATCTGGAATCTGAGGGTGCAAAAAAAAAAATCAAAATACTGAGAAAATCACCTTTAAAGTTGTCCAATGAAGATCTTAGCAATGCGTATTACTAATCAAAAATTAAGTTTTGATTGATTTATGGTAGGAAATTTACAAAATATCTTTATGGAACAGGATCTTTACTTAATATCCTAATGATTTTTGGCATAAAAGAAAAATCTATAATTTTGACCCATACAATGTTTTTTTGGCTATTGCTACAAATATACCCATGCTACTTAAGATCAAGGACGATAACCTTTAAAGATAATGATATCGTTCTAAAAATTTGTTCTCAATATTAAAGAATAGCAGAGTCCACACCACAGCTATACCGATAAACTTTCAGAACGATTTTTTTCAGCTAATGAACGATAACAACATTGACACCCCATCAGAATCAATCCTGATATGACGAGCTTGACTATTTAAAGCATGTGCCTATAAACATAGAATAAATAAATATATCATTCTTGTTGTGTACAGGCCTTAAAGGTCCACTGAAGTTCTGAAGTGTTTTTCAGTGTGTTGATGTAATTTCAACTGAAACCATTAAACAGGTTGGGACATATCCAGCGGTCCTGCCGCCTTTTTAAAAAACCAATAGCGTTTTGTTTATATCACAGCTTGGGCCAGAGCTGTTGAGCTGGGTAAAGCTGTATGACCGCCACAATCTCATCCATATCGCATTGTCTGTATATAAAATAGCATTCTGTGTAGAATTCAAATGTGTCCGATACAGTTTGTGGTCTGCGCCGACTCATGCATACGATTCGCTCTGTGCTATCGTGTCTCTGGACTGGAGCAGGCTGTGTGCTCGGCTGCTCGCTGTGGCGGTTCGTGTGACACAAAACGAAACCAGACTACATTCGCCCCAACGGAATGCATGTTTACACTGTCTGAATCATTCCCTATATCCCCTATATAGTGCACTACGTGCCATTCACCATGCAGAAAATACTAATTCTGTAAACAAGTGACCGATTCAACCACAGCTTCAGCGTCTAAAGCGGGGCGCTTTGAATTCTAGAGAACATTTGATTGGACAGAAAGTTTGATGTGAAGCTGAAGTGCAGGGTGATGTCATCAAAATCGTTGATTAATTTTGGCGGACGTTAGAGAGTGTAAGTTTTGAATGCTTATATCTTCTAAATGCAAATTTTTTCATTGTTTTGGAGCACTCTAGCTTACAGACAACCTTAAGGCTAACATATTCATAGTAAAATCCAAAGAAGTTCAAATTAGATTTCATGGGGACTTTAAGAACGTTAAAATGTCCAGTTTTCATGTCGTTATTATAGTGTTGAAAGGGTTGAAAAATGTTTTTAATTTTTAATTAAATTATTTGTAATATTCGAAAGGCCTATTCGTCTTTTTATTCTAATCGCACACTCATCTGCCTGGAATTGGGCTACTTTAACACTGTTGTTGCAGGTTAAAGCGACTCCAATAACATAATATTTAGCCCCTGAAATTATCATTTTACGCTAAAAAAAATGTGTATGTTACCCTCTGGAATGCAATTTTTACCGGGGGACCCCATTCAAACCACGATTGGGCTAGTTTTGAGTATTAATTGGGCCAGTTTTGTTTTGCATACCTGGCAACCCTGGTATCAGGATTGATTCTGATTGGGTGTGAATTTTTTTTATAGTTCATCAGCTGGAAAAAAAAAAAGTTCTGAAAGTGATTCCAACGATATCGTTTCTCTGTGGCTTTATATTTATAGCTGTGGTGTGGACTCTGCTATTCTTTAATACTGAGAATGATTTTTAGTTTTATATCTTCATTGTTATCTTAACAGTTATCATCTTTGGTGTGAACAGGCCTTAAGAATGTTAAAATGTCCAGTTTTATGTGACCTTGGACCACAAAACCAGTCAGAAGGTTCAATTATTTTAAACTGAGATTTATACATCATATGAAAACTGAATAAATAAGCTTTCCATTGATGTATGGTTTGTCAGGATAGGACCATATTTGGTTGTGATACAACTATTTGAAAATCTGTAATCTGAGGGTGCAAGAAAATCTAAATATTGAGAAAATGGCCTCTAAAGTTGTCCAAATGAAGTTCTTAGCAATGCATATTACTAATCAGAAATTAAGTTTTGATATTTTTACGGTAGGAAATTTACTAAATATCTTCATGGAACATGATCTTTACTTAATATCCTAATGATTTTTGGCATAAAAGAAAAATCAGTCATTTTGACCCATACAATGTATTTTTGCTATTGCAACAAATATACCCGTGCCACTTACTATATGACTGGTTAAGTTTATAAGAATGTTCCATTACTTAAACATTACTTTAAGAATATTTTGTCCTAATGTTCCATCAGCTGGGTTAATCAAGTGCAGCAAACTATTTGCACTACAAACCAGTGTGTTTATGATTATGATAATACGTTAAAATAATATGATAACAAATACCAGTTTACCATATCAAGCAGTGTAACAGACTGTTTGGCCACAGCTAAAGTAACTGAAAGTGGATGACACTGAAAGCCTTGTACATTTAAGTTACAAATGGCCAAGAAAAAAATGGAGGAAAGAACAAGAGTGGACGGTCAAAATGAGTGTTTTCTGACTCCTCAGACAGAGTCAGTGGTGAGCACTTCCTCAGGCCAGGCCTGCATATCTGAGAAGTCACCAGCGCTCGTGGCCCCATTAATAATGTAGTGGCCACTTGGGCCCACAGCAGATGGGCACAACAGCCTCGGCCTCGCTGCCACTTCAAGACGCTCCCGCTAGGGCCCCACGCCCGGCCCCAACAGCAACACAGTGAGAAGTGAAGTTCCTGAAAATAGCCAAGCAAGCTGAAGAGAGCTCCTGGGAGAAGGGGGACGTAGGCCTTCCTGTTTTTAATGACAGATGGCTCCACGCACTTGGAACAAATAGTGGGAAACCAGCGGCCTACCGTCTGTCGCAATGTCCCAGTCTTCCTGGGGATTGGGCATCTCGGAAGACTTATGACCAGCTCGCACACCCAAAACCCTGGTGGGGGCTTGTGACCACTGTGAGGTACGAATGTGCATGTGCCTGGGTGTCATTGGTAAAGTGTGTGAAACGGAAAGGCTTAAAGCTCATTGGATCATAAAGGATTGCAGGTGGACATGATAAGGTCACTTCTTACACATTTTCTGCACATATGTGACCCAGGGCCACAAAACCAGTCTTAAGTATGGGTATATTTGTAGCAATTGCCAAAAATACATTGTATCGGTCAAAACTATAAATTTTTCTTTTATTCCAATCTGTAAATATATCAAAACTTAATTTTTGATTAAAGGCTATTTTCTCAATATTTAGATTTTTTTGCACCCTCAGATTCAAGATTGTCAAATAGTTGTCTCTCGACCAAAAATCTGGAATTTGAGGGTGCAAAAAATCGAAATATTCGAGAAAATACTCTCAAAGTTGTCCAAATAAAGTTCTTAGCAATGCATATTACTAATAAAAAATTAAGTTTTGATATATTTACAGTGAGAAATTTACAAAATATCTTAATGGAACATGATCTTTACTTGATATCGAATTGATTTTTGGCAAAAAAGAAAAATCGATAATTTTGACTCATACAATGTATTTTTGACTATTGCTACAAATATACCGTGCTACTTAAGACTGGTTTTGTGGTCCAGGGTCACATATGACAAATAAAACGACTCGTTGCATTGATTATCATTCTGCTTTTTGTATGGCAAAATAAATGTAATGCATATATATTTAAATGGTATTTTCCACAAAAATACAGTAGATGTTATTTTTTATTGCACAACATCAGTAGTAATACTGATATTGTACAAGCAAATCGCAGATCAGATCAGCTGTTATGAAGACCAAGAAGCTGCTCATGGATCTTTACAGACCTCTTTGACTGTCTAAATGGGACATCAACAATCTTTTCAGCACTTCACAGATTTGGCCACTGTAAGATTGTGGCTAGAAGGAAGGCATTTGGCTTCCTTTCCATGTTTCTTGCCACTGGTCTGGCTTTGATTTCACCAGGAGGTGCTTTATGCCATCAAAAGCAACATGGGATTGGTAAATACAGGCAAATTCTTGAGGAGAATCAGTTTGATTCCTGAATGGCCCAGCAATATGCAATTATAATTAAAAATATATGACATGACCAGAGAAATACTGTGTTTAAGCTGACATCCTAAGTCCAAAAAAAGAAAAAGTTTGACTCGTGGATGAATATTTTAATAAATTAAATATCAAATGTTCCCTTTTCTATTCAAAACATGCTACATGTGTAATTAATTCTAAAGTGAAGATCATGGTAACCCACTAGTAATTACTCAAGTGTTAACAAATCCATCTAAACTTTTACTCTCCAGAACCTTACAAAACCCTCAAATAGTTTTTTACAATACTATAAACTATAAAAACTATTTAAAAATAATAATAATGAAAACATTTAATGAAACAGATCATTTTCCATATAGAGTAATAGCAAAGGAGAGAGCAGTTTTTGACTTTCTCAGTTTGTGTAAACCCACTTGGGGTTCAGAGTATGTGTGTATCTTCCACACTAATTTCACAAATGTGTACAAATACGTGGTCTTGTTTCAATATTACAATGTGCACTTTTTTCTTTATTTACCCTGGTAAAATGGAAGTTAAATGTGACAACATGCCCCATAGGTGGGCACACTGTAACACGACCATATAACAGCTTAAAATGTTATCTGGTCTAATAAAATATTTACAACACAAACTTAAATGTTTTGTCAGTAAAATAATAATAAACCTTTTCTTCTTAAATTAATGTCATTTTTAATTATTAAAAATATAATAATTATAATATAACTCATTTTAAAGTTTAACTATAAACACACATTAAAAACACATTATCTGACATACAGTCAAACCAAAAAGGATTCACTAGTACCCATTTACTAGTGGTTGCAGGACACTATAGTTCATTTATGTAAGTGAGGACGGCAAAATAAAGTAAACTGACATATTATACCCAAAAATGCTTCATACAGTGGTTTACCAGTAAAACTGATAAAAATTTGGGACCAACATGATTCAGACACTTTGACCTTACCATGTTTTGCTTAAGTATTTTTTCTTTAATTGCCAATGTGACATTTTTACACCACAGACTGAACCAAATTAAGCATTGTTTGCTAATTAGTCAACAAAAAGGATTGAATATTGTCACACTAACAGTTGTCTGAGTTTTTATTTGATTGTAATCCATTATCCTTTCTATTAAAGTGGCAATGTTATCTGACATTATCAAGATGAATTTGTTCTGACACAGTTTAACTCTGAGTTCTTGTCATATTTTATTACCATTTTCTAAACTATTGCGAATAAACCGTGATAATGTGAAAAATGTTGAAGGTGTGTGAATAAATTTAGCTTTGACTGTAGTTCAAGTGGGCAAATAGATGAAGAAACACATTCGGAAAAATGCTGTACTGAACGCAACACAGCCCTCCCTCCACACACAGCTCTCACAACACAAGAAAAATAGACGAACCAGTAACAGTGTTTTAAATTTTGTTAAATATTTTCTCTCTCTCCATTTTTTCAGGTTTTTCTCAATAGAATTAATAAGAGCTGTATATGTGAATTACACCAATGTCACAGAATAACATTCACCATCTGTACAACTGGGATTTATACCCAGCTTATTTCTTCTCCTAGTTAGATAAGCATTGAAGAACTATCTAAACTGATAATTAACAGATTAGAGATTAAAATAATAGCAAATATGTCTCATTTTGAAAACCATTAAAACAAGAAACTGATATAAAAAGCTAACTTCAGTAAGAAATTTACTTTTGATATACAGTTAAAAGCAAAATGTATTCAGACACTTTCAAAATGTATCACATTATCACAGTTTATTTACTATAGTTTAGAAAATGGTAATAAAATATGACAAGAACTCTGTGTCGGAACCAATTACAGTTAAACCTAATTTTTTCAGATACCTTTAACATTTCTCACATTATCACAGTTTATTCGCTATAGTTTCAAAAATGGTAAGAAAATATGACAAGAAATCTTAATAGTGTCAGATTTTGATAAAAAGGTATGTAACAAACATGGTCAGTCCCAATTGTACTAGTCCACTGTATGAAGAATTTTTAGGTGTAATATCTCAAAGCTTACTTTATTTTCCTGTCCTCACTTACATAGATGAACTATAGTGTCCTGCACCCACCAGTAAAAAAAAAAGAAAAAGAAAAATGATATCCGTTGTCTGAATTATTTTTGGCTTGACTAGTTAACTTCAGAGAAACCTTTTTACTCTAAACAGTGTTGAGATGGCGACTAGTAAATACAAGTTTCGTCATATATACTAGCATGTGTGAAAACTTTTAATCCTAAGTGTTACAACTACTCTTCTCTAGATTAAACTGTCAGTTTTTCAAAAGATGTTGATTGAGGTTAGAGTCAGGTCAGGTTTGGCTTTGGGTTAGCTGCAATAAAACTGCATCATATGTGACGCATTACACATACCACAAACTAACCATCATCTTGAAGTTTGATGCACTTTTTTTCATAGCTGGGGCAGATGAACAAGCTCTATGGAGTGGAGAAGTAGAGTGTATGTGTTTTGGGTGGGTAGCGGTGTACGGTATTCCCCTGCGCCCCCTTTTCTAAGCAGATGTGAGAGGGGAAATAGTGATGGTGTAGACAAAGAGGAGGAAGAGGTGTAAAAATACTCCTTCTTTTTGTATCAAACCAGTTGCTCTCAGCTGATGACTATACATACTGTAGGTAGTAAAAATTGTGTAGAAATTGTGTTGCTATCCTAAAAAGTTATCTCAATCCACACATTCAGTTGAATTCTGCAGTTTTTGCTTGTGTTGTCAAACCTCGGTGTGCGTGTAGGACACTGGTCACAGTCAAGACAGGAGATTAGCATAGTCAAGCACATTATCATAGCGACAGGAAGAGCTCTGTGGGTTTTGAAGACACCCTTAGTGCGTCTGTGTTTGTGCCTATGTGTGTGTGTGAAAAGAAAGGGAGTGTGAAGGGTAGGAAAACAGATCTAAGTGTGAAAAAAAAGTTGAAGAGATGGGTGGAGACTTGGTGCTGCAAAACCGTTAAACAGACAAAATGCCATTGCTGCCTTTCGAGCCATTCAAAGGTGAGTATGACTTAACTAAAGAGCTACTTGCAACAAGTGCCGTTTCATCATTTCACTAGTAATGAGTCAAGAAGGGTTGCACGGGGTAAATGGTGGAATTTTTTCCTTTGCATAAAACAGCAATCTGCAAAGGATGCAAAACAGTTCTGGGAATTTTTCTTACTTTCAGCAGGAACAATACTGACTTAAGTCATAACAGAAATATTTGTTTCACTCAAACACAGATGCTACGTTCCAATAAATAGTTTATATGTTAACACAAATGCAGTCTATTATGTATTTATTAAGCTAATCTTCAAATTAATATTTTAACATGATAAAATGCCAGTAGTGTTACTTGTGGACACCTGAGGAATATTTAATATTTTTTGCTTCATACAAGTAAACTAATTCAGCAAGCATCTTCACCACTTTTCATAAGCAAAATTAATTCTCTTCTTTATAAATAATCTGAAAATCATGACTTTCTTACTAAAAATATTAGGTGTATGTGTATCATATATATTTATTTTATATATACATTATATAATATACGATATATATATATATATATATATATATATATATATATATATATATATATATATATATATATATATATATATGTATGTATGTATGTATGTATGTATATGTCTTCAAATATTAAAAAACATAGCTGTTTTGAATAGATGAATAGCCTAAATAAAACTAACATTGATTATATGTGCCAGTTAAACACTATGCAAATAATGATTTCTAATTAGGAGAGCTGAACTTCTAAACACTGTTTAGCTTTCTAAGTAACTTTTGTCAAATGGGATATCCATTGACTGGCCAGTCTTGCATCAGTGAGGATTTCATCACATTTGAGGGCGTAGGATAGAGTGATTGCTATCTGTCAAGATGAATATGCAGGAACTGCTTTCTGAGGCTTTCACAGAAATAAAAGAAGCTCACTTTAGAAACCTCATTTAGACTGGCCACACTTCACTACACTGCCATTGAGAGCACTCGTTTTATTCACTTCATCATCTTTTTCTCGACGCACATTTTTAATGTGCCACATTAACGTGTACAATATGCTTTAGATATTAAAATCGGCTGAAACAAAGTGCAATAGATGTTGACTAAATTAAGCGCAAAACATTACAAACCTACACTGTGCAACTGTTATTTTCGGAGCACGGATGTGAAAACCATTTTTTTTTTCTTTTTGAAAAGATAGAATAAATGTATTAAACGCAGCAAGCTGTACTCGAATATTTTTTAACTATCTTGCCGACAAATTAAGGCCTGTGGGGTTGATAATATTTGTAATAGTTAATTACTCAAATTTTAGTATAACTAACTTTTTTGTCTATACATTTAAATATTCGTTTCTAAGTTAGAAAGTTTGCTGAAACAATTCTCTCAAATGTGAGAAGTGTTTTTGTTTGTCGCACGTCGTGTATTTTTACACAATCGCTCAATACATTTCTCTTGTGTTGCACATATGACCTGTGCCGAGAGCACTAACAAGTGCACATGAAACCAAACAAGGGCACAAAAGAGAAGCTCAAGACACACATGCATCACCGGAGAAAAAATGACCAAAGAATTCAATTCGTGTAAGTCATTTTCACCTGTCTTACTTACACTGGAAATGCGGGAAGAACTCACACAAAAATAATTTTACGGATTATTAGCCTAAGTAAAACCAGCTTGCTGTGATCACTTCATTATACTTTTTAACCACTTTGAATTAATTACTAATAAGTAAAAATTGAGTAGAAATGAAAGTGAAATGAGTGGAAGCAAAGATTCAGTTCTGAAAACTATTCTTCCTTGAAACTATTTTTGAAGAATACATCCAGAGTTGGATGGAGGAAACGAACTTTTCGATTTCTCACATTTCCTTAAACGTATCACGGATAAAAATGTATGTGTTATTAAAACTGACTTTTTATTTTTCGTAAGAAAATGTTTTCTCAAAAGTCCACATTGCTAAAAATACTGAGGAAATTTTGTGCCGAGCAACAGGTGCGTATCGAAAGATAATGAAAGTAACGTTCAAAGTTGTGTTTAAACAGAATATTAGTAAAATGCATAATTAAAAAATGTATATTACGTATATTTAAATTTCATTAGCAATGAAATGATTGGAAAAAATTCCGCCGGGCTTGACGTTTGGGACATCGGGAAACTTTTTCCATATGGAAAACTGGAAAAAAAGACCATGAACTGAAACCGAAAAGGAGAGAAAGCAAAGAAAAACTATGAATTACAAATAAAACGTATTATGAAGAAGCCCTGGCGCGAATAAAGTAATTACGTTTACGCGCTCAGCGAACACGCCTTCGCCATGTCAAGAGGATTGAAGCGCTTGCACCTGCTAGAGTTCAGGACAAAAACTTCCATTACGCCAGTTCTCCTCGCTCTCGCTTAGTTGAGCTGTTAATTTTGATCAACTTTTCAATACTAAGTCTGTGATATGTGTCACTTGGACCGGCCTGTGAGAGTTATTTACCTGCTATTCCTTGAGTTTGCAGTATGAAGCTCTTCCAGCTGTCCCCCGCCGCTCCATGCGCACAAGTTCTCAGCGCCGCGGCAGCAGTCTGGAACTCTGTGCGCGGTCCCTCCCCTCTCCACTGCACTTCCTCCTTCCAGCCCAGCATTGCTATGTCTCTGTGCTCGTGCGAGACATTTTGCAAGCTTTTATTCCAGAGGCCGAGTCTGCTCGGGGAATCGAGGCAGCAGAGCTTGGCACTTCGCTTTGTATCGTGCCAATAAAAGCTGACACCCAGTAGACCATCACTGGCAGCCATGCATGAGATGGGATGAGGCGGGCTAGGACAGTGGACTGATCAGTTCTTATTTATTTATTTCTCGCAGAGGGACAGGGGTCTCTTGATCTCACGTCACCTGTTTTAGTGATGTCGGAAGAATACTTTTCTTAAATGAGAAGTGAAATGATGTCTATGTTAATGAGAAACAGAAAGAGTTTTATTAATTAATTGCTGTAGGGCAAGGGCCGGAGCCCACTAGAGGGCCTTATCGAATGGGGCCCAAGATGATTTTAAATTATTTTAAATATGTTAATTAAGGAATAGCTGAATAAATGCGCTTTCCATTGGAAATATACAACTATTTGAAAATCTAGAATCTGAGGGTGCAAAACAATCTAAATATTAAGAAAATCGCCTTTAAAGTTGTCCAAATGAAGTTTTTTAGCAATGCATATTACTAACCAAAAATTAAGTTTTGGTAGGAAATTTACAGAAAATATCTTCATGGAACATGATCTTTATTTAATATCCTAATGGTTATTGGCATAAAACAAATTTCTATAATTTTGTATTTTTGACTATTGCTACAAATAAACCTGTGCTACTAAAGGCGAGACACTTTAGGTGAATAGGGTAAAATAATTAACTAATAGTTATCACCTTGCTTACCCAGTTGATTGATTAATTTGATAATTGCAAAAAAATTTTGTATTACAAGTTTTATAAAATGTTAGGTTTAAATATGCAAATGAGGCATTATTTAATGAAACATGCGCTAATTTGCATAAATTTCTAGTACAAATATCTAAACACTTGAAGTCAATTTCAAAATTCTTGTTTAATTTTTTTAAATCTCATTTCGTCATGACATAATTCAGAAAAAAACTTTTTGGTGGAATAAAATGTTGTATAAAATCAAGCAAATGATATATGAACAAATTCCTCTTTAAAAACCTTCAGGATAAAGACAGGAATACAAATGTAAAGTTTGGTGTGTGTAAGTGCTACTGAAGTGGAGATTTATGGCTCAGTGTAGGAGAAAAAACAAATTTTGAGAAAATATTTGCATTGCAATTGAAATCATAAATAGATAAAGTGCTATTTAAAAAACACTTAACAGTTTTTTTTTTTTTTTTTTTTTGGTGTTTTCTTTCTACTAGTCTGAAAAAACACTTTATGAAAAACCAAAAAGCCCAAAATCTCAAATTTGATAGGTGCATAAAAAAAACTGCGTTTTTGCCTGCAGTGTCTCCCCTTAAGACTGGTTTTGTGACCAGGGTCACATTTTTGCTCATTAGCGATGTCTGATTTGTAAACAAATTATTCTTCTGAACTGATTCTTTTTGTGAATTGGATGAAATCTGAAATTAATCATGATTATCAACCTTTCTTTATTCTTCCACACGGAAGTAAACCTATGAGATTTCTGGTTCATTAGCCGCTATAGGGAAGAAAACAAGAAGAATAACAACGTGCAGTAAACAGTAAAATTGTTTGCACTACAAACCAATGTGTTCATTATTAAGATAATAAATTAAAATAATATGGTAAAACACACCAATTTGCAATATCAAGCAGCAAAAAAGCTGTTTTGTACAGCTAAAAATAACTTGATGCAGATTTACAAATGGCCACACCCACTCTTACAGGGGGAAAACGTGGATAAAAACTGTTAGTAATTGCTCTTTTAATTGATTGTAGTCTATGGACCGTGGAAAGTTCACGTCTCATTCCATTTCTGCTCCGGTCTGGAGCATTGTGATCAGATAAGTGCAATAATACAAACAGTAAAAAGTCCCAGTGAGGTTATACTAAATATCAGCACTCTTGGAAAACTGCTTGACCCAACGGATTATAGGACCAGAACTAACTGTTACGTAAAATGTTGGCAGAAAACACTGGTAACAAGTGGAGGGAAATGGGTCAAATCCATGGAATAAGAGATAAAATGTATTGTTGTGCCTTTGGATGTCAGAATCGGAATGCAAATGATTTTTATAGAATACTGTCATCAAAAAACCACTTGAAGCTAAATGCACATGTTTAAACGGACATGGAATGGGTGAAACCTGCAATGGTTACTCTTTTAAAGCATAAATTTGATTTAAACAATATGTTCATGGAACATATTATTTAGCCCTACAGTTACAGCATGAAATACTGTTTAAATCTATAACATTTAACATTTAGCAATTTATCTCTCAATTCTGACTTTTTTTTTTCAATTCTGCAAGTTTATATCTCATATTTCAGACTTTATAATTCGATTCAACTCAACAATAGCGAGTTTGTTCATTCTGAGAGGGCGGAAAAGCCTGAAGTGTGGAATATAAACTCAAAGAGGGAATGACGAGTTGTAGTAAAAGAAATAATCTTGGGATTGTGAGAATATATTTAGAATTTTGAAATATAAACTCAGAATTACCATTTTTATTCCTTTAATTGGTTTTCATAGACTGCCACTAGAAAACTGTCATTTTCTGACACCAGTTTCACCCACAAGAAACGTCATCACTGTTTGCAAACACAGAATTGGTCTATACATACATTAATCTTTTCAAAAATGTATCAATGAGATGTCATTAAAGAAGGATGATGGTAAGGGGTTTTGATTGTTGTCTGTTGAGAGATTTGAAGTTAAAAAGGTGGGGATCCATATACATACAATTCATGCAAAATATAAAATCTATATCTAATTGTTTTGGAAACATAACACATACACTATTAAAAATAAAGGTTCCGAAAGGGTGATTTTGCTGTGATGCCACAGAAGAACAATTTTTGGTTCCCCATTTTTGGTTGAACATTTTAAAAATCTAAAGAACCTTTTTCCACTGTAAAGAAACTTTTCTGCATTTGAAAGGGTCCATGGATGTTCAAGGTTCTTCATGGAACCATCAATGCCAATAAAGAACCTGGCTACACTATAAAATAAAGGTGCTTCACGGTGCCATAGAAGAACCTTTTTGTCTAAATGGTTCCTTAAAGAACCTTTAATATCTGAAAAACCTATCAGTTCCACAAAAGATTCTTTGTGGAGATTCTTTAGATTATAAAAAAAGGTAAGACAGATATGGTTCTTTAAAGAACCTTTGAGTGAATGGTTCTTTGTGGAACCAAAAATGGTTCTTCTATGGCTTTGCTGTGAAGAACCTTTTAAAGCATATTTATTTTTAAGAGTGTATGAAGAGTACTCGACTGATTTGAATCTTCTAGGATTTCAATTAGATTTTAAAAACACACTTCATGGCATTAAAACGGATGTTGTTTAAGATGAAAGCTGTACATCCTGTCAGTTATGTTTGAAGAGTACTTAATGTTCAGAAGAACTGCAGCACACATACTTGCTAGTTCCTGACCCAAGTCATATTGCATATTTTGGTGCACAGAGTTTGGGTTTAATTTTAACAGTATGCTGTCTTGTTCATTTTCATTTTATTATTTATTTATTTCATTTTTTTTTTAATTAACAATAAAATTCTACAAAGGATAAGCAGTTTGGAGAATGCATAGATGGATGGAATTAAAATTTTCATTTTCAATTTTCTTTTGACATACAGTAAGATTGTGACAGTGCTGTCACAATCTGACCTGTTCACTATTACTTTATTAAAATATATCATTAGACTCAGAATGTAGGATGTACTAACAATGCTGCTACCAATCATCCAAAAATATATAATTTTTGCATTAATATTTATAGAAATAGTCAATAAATAATGAGAACGCAATTGGGGCTTAAACAAATAGGGTTATTTAATTCCCATGTTTCGCCCTTATATTTTAAATGACGTTTCCGGTACATTGCCCTTATGGCTGTTGGTGTAATAAATGAGTCTTTCTGGCTCCCAGTGATCCAAATGATTGACCGTTCCAGGTAGCCATATCTCAGGAGCTGCTGGTGCTGAGTCATGTTCTGAAGGAGGCCACTCTTATCTCCTGTCTCCAGGAGGACTTTTTCAGGCAGTTGGGTGTGGGGTGAAACGGGAACCCTGGATGAACTGGACTTGTATTTTTTAGGACAACCTGTGGTTTGTGTAAGTTAGTGACTCTCTGGAGAGACAGAAAGTTTTCTGCTTTTAATATCATAATAAATGGGGTGAAAACTGGCTGTGACATTACAGTGGGACAGTTTAATTTCCAGAGACGGCGTTGAGGGAATGCTTTTGGTGTAGGGTGACTCAGCAAACTGTGCTCTAGTTCCAATCATTAGCGCAGAGTGGAGACTTGAAGAGCCAGAGAGGTGCAAGATGACTCTGCACAAACTGGTATGGCTGAGAACGTCTGAAGCATGTCATTTGGGGGGAAATTATTTATTTTTTATTCTAAAATGTCTAAGAATTTTAAATTCTGTCTACACTCTTAAAAATGAAGGTGCTTTATGATGCCATAGAAAAACCTTTTTGTCTAAATGGTTCCATAAAGAACCTTTAACATCTGAAGAACCTTTCTGTTTCACAAAAGGTTCTTTGTGGCAAAAGAAGGTTCTTCAGATTATAAAAAGGTAAGAAAGAGATAGTTCTTTAAAGAACCTTCAACTGAATGATTCTTTCTAGAACCAAAAATGGTTCTTCTATGCTATGGCATCGCTGTGAAGAACCTTTAAAGCACTTTTATTTTTAAGAGTGTAATATTTTATATTCTTGAAATGTTGAGTTTTTTTTTTCATGTCTATATGTCTAATTTGTTCATGTTATAGAAACAATTGGTTTGTGTAGAAACAATTTTCATACAGACATAGCTAGTAAAACATGAAATTGAATTCATTTTGAAATTATGTTTTGAAAATAAGTTTTCATTTTGAAAATAAGTTTTTCGTTTTTTTCTTATAAAACACAAAACAATAATCTTTAGAGTAAACTATAATTTCAATATTTTTTTTGGCAGTGTGTTAGTGCACTTCCCTGATGTTATTTAAATAATAAAGAAATATCATCTATCCATCTATTCTCCAAACTGTTTGACTTACAGTGTTACAAGGGTAAATTTTCACTTGGGTATCTAATATGTATGACTGATTCTAATGGATTTATTTGACTGATACTGATGCTCAGAATAAAATATTTGCTGTGTTAAAATGTTTTACATGGAAGCTAAAGTTATATTTTGAAGGTGCTAAATGAAAGTAGTAAAATATATATATATGAGAAATTCCAGTAATACTTTACAATATGTTTCTATGTCAGCATTAGCTTATACAATTTCTAATACAAAATATCAATTAATAATGTAAATGTCCATTATTACATATAGAGTGAAATCAGGTGGGCCACTTTTTGTAAAATGTGTAATTTAGGTATCTACTGTATATGTTTTTCTTTTCTTGATTACTTTTGTTAACATTAAAGGAACACTTTTTTTGGAAATAGGCTCATTCTCCAACTCCCCCCGAGTTAATAAGTTGAGTTTTACCATTTTGAAATCCATTCAGCCTTCTCCTGTTCTGGCAATATCACTTTTAGCATAGCTTAGCATAGATCATTGAATCCTATTAGACCAATAGCATCGCGTTCAAAAATAACCAATGAGTTTCGATATTTGTCCTATTTAAAACTTGACTCTTTTGTAGTTATATCGTGTACTAAGACCGGCGGAAAATGTAAAGATGCAATTTTCTAGGCCGATAAGATTAGGAACTACACTCCCATTCCGGTGTAATAGTCAAGGAAGTTTGCTGCCGTAATATGGACGCAGCAGGCGCAGTAATATCACGCAGCGACTGAAATTAGTTCCCAGCTAGGTAACTTCCAATGAGGAATGCTCCCTGTGCATGCAGTTGGTCACGTTGTGCTGCGATGTGCTGCGTGATATTACTGCAGCAAACTTCCTTGACTATTACACAGGAATGGGAGTGTAGTTCCTAATCTTATCGGCCTAGAAAATCGCATCTTTACATTTTCCGCCGGTCTTAGTACACGATATAACTACAGAAGAGTCAAGTTTTAAATAGGACAAATACCGAAACTCATTGGTCATTTTTGAACGCGATACTATTGGTCTCATTGGATTCAATGATCTATGCTAAGCTATGCTAAACGTGATATCGCCAGAACAAGAGAATGGCTGAACGGTAAAACTCAACTTATTAACTCAGGGGGGGTTGGAGAATGAGCCTATTTCCAAAAAAATGGAGTGTTCCTTTAAGGACCAGCTATAAAATTTCAATTTGAATACATATAAAGTCTTATTTGCTAGAAATATACCAATAAACATTTTGAGGTCATGTACTCCAGAAAATTTCTTTTCAGGTAAAGTGGACCAGCTGGTCTGGTAAAGTGGGCCATCCCTTATTTATCAAAAACTATTCTGCATATTAATTAAAAGCACATGATTTATTAACACATAAAACCAGACAAACATATTTAACAAACCCTAAAAATATATAATGTACAGGTTTTGAGTAAAATAAATAATCTGTAAGGCCTACATCTCAATTCATGTGTGAAATTCCAAACAACTGAAAAAACATGTTTTGTTGGAATAAATTTGATCAAATCTGAATATCAGATTATGCAGAATTCAGAATATTGATAAAAATGAACTAATAATAAAATAGTAATACTATAAAAATACTAATATAAAAATAATAATAAGAGAAGCTTTTAAAATTGTACCCATGTACAGTATATATATATATAAAAATCTGTCTATGCTCTCTAAATACTTGAAACTATTTTTAATTGTGTCCATATTTTAAAGCTTTATATTCTACATCTATATTTTTCTCCTCTCATCCTTTCTTCATTCCACAGATTGAACTTCATGCTTCGACTTCCTTTCTATTCTCTCTTTCCTTTCTTCTGTCTCTGTCTTGACTTCTCATTTCTTTTTTCTAAAAAAGTAAATTATACATGCAAACTATAAAATAGCCAGTGAATGTCAATTTATTGAATGAATTTGGTTATAATTACTGAAGGTTAAAGGTCGGCCCACTTTACCTGAATCTGGCCCACTTTATCTAACACATTCAGCCATCAAATAAAACTGGAACTGTCACAATAATGTTTGTTTACATTTAGTGAGCAACCTATAAGTTACAAATAAAAATATTATGTCAAAGTGTTTTCTACCTTCCACAATCCTCCTTTGAGGTGTGGCCATCAGCCAAAACGATTTGATAATTTAGAGAAATACTGTCCCTTTAATTAAGAACCGCCGTTATGTTCTGAAAGTGTAAACCCTGTGAGCACAATACAATCAAGTTTAAACAGCCCGCTTTACCTGAATTTACCCTACACAGTTCTGTAAATTAACATTAGTTATGTGTTGTCAACAAATATAAATTAACAATGAACAATAGTATGTTTACAAATTATCATTAACCAAGATTAATAAATGCTGTAAAAAAAAAAAAAGGTTATTGATGCCTAATGCCTAAAATTTCTATGCAGTTTAGATCTGATTGGATGAACATTTGCCAGCTAATTACTATTAAAATAATGAAGTTATGTAACTTAAGGGGAGACACTGCAGGCAAAAACAGTTTTTCATAACTATATCTTGTTATGATTTTAAACCAGTATTTAACCTCAGAACGATCTCAAAGTAAAAGGATGCTAAAGTCTGATTTAGTAGTGGCTGTGTTTTAAAATTAAATGATTATAAGCTTAATTCAAGGGATGAATGATTATGAAAGTCTGACAGTAATCAGTCTTGAGTACTATTGTAAAGTTCACCCTGTCTGCTTGAAATATTTCAGAATGAATAACAGTTGAAAACATTCAGCTGTAATCAAAAAGTAATCAAATGTACTCAGTTACATTACTTAATATAATATACTAAAGTAATTGAAATAGTTACAATATTTATTACTTGTAATCTGTAATCTATTACATTTCCAGTAACAACAGTTAATAAACATATTATGTTAAGTTATCCAATAGCAAAGTACTAGAGCAAAGAACAGAGACATCCTCTTATTGCTTATTTCATGGATCTTTAAGCAGCTTTCACACCCTCTAATTTATAAGTTTAACAACATGTAATCCATAATTGGTTTAACTACCTAAATAAGTGGGCGATGTTCGAGATTGGTAATCACGTTAATAGTCTGCTGTATTTAAATTCTTAATCTGGGGCTGAAAAATCTCACTTTCTTTGGGAATGCATTATGCAGGGGGATGTCAGAGTAAATTAAATTCCCCTCTGCACACTAAAGCATCAATTTCCTTATGGTAATTATCTGCGGGAATGGATGTGTCACTGGAGGGAGTCAGGCATGCTTGACATTTAGCCTCTTTATGTGGAAATGACACAAAAAAAACTAAGCGGCGGGAGGGAAATTAATCTCTCGGCCGAGCGAGTATGGTGAAGACCCTAAAGGACTGTCGCTGAATCAGTCATTATGTTTGTGACCCCATCTTGAAAATTGAGCCAATGATATGATGTAGACAAGAAAAAGACTAAGCTTAGGGAGCGGAGAAGAGTGGAGAAAAGTATGGTTTAAAATGATCATGCATCTAAATTTTGGAGAGGCTTTTTGAGGGGTGCAGTAATGGCTAAAAGAGAAATAGTCAGAGGTTAAATATCACAGAAAGTGATGCTGCGTTTGCTGAGGTCAAAGACAGCTGTTTACTGGAAATGGCTATCTTAGGTTTCTGAACATCAACCGGCTCATTGGAAAAATGTGTCTTTACATTTCTGCAAAACTCCAGAAGCAGTTGCCAGGTGAAATAAACACTAGTGGCAGTAAAACACCAACAACGTTTATTCCTTTTTAAACAAATGGTTTAGGGGAAGATTAGGAGATAAGGGAATTACTCATTTTGCATGGTTCCTTGAACAATACTATGTTATGATTTTAAAACACTTTTACCATAGTAAACATTTTGACGTTTACATCACATAACCAGCTCATGTATGGCCTTTCTGATGTAGTGGTTAAACTTGCTTGGGAGCTCACCTGGTAAAGCATTGGAGACTTTAAAGGAGAAGTTCATTTCCAGAAAAAAAAAATGTATGTACTCACCCCCTTAGCATTCAGGATGTTAATATCTTTCTTCCTTTAGTCATAAAGAAATTGTTTTTCAGGATTTTTCTCCGTATAGTGGATTTCTATGGTGCCATGAGTTTGAACTTCCAAAATGCGGTTGTAAACGATCCCAGCCGAGGAAGAAGGGTCTTATCTACCGAAATTTTAAATTACAATTTATATACTTTTTAACCTTTTTTTTTTTCTCCGGTTCAAGACAGTTAGGGTAGGTCGAAAAACTAATTTTATCCAACCCAGTGTCATAAAAATATGTACCTCTGGGCAGTGTTCGGGGTAACGCATTACAAGTAACGCAAGTAATGTAATAATATTACTTTTTTCAGTAACTAGTAAAGTAATGCATTACTTTTTAATTGACAAGAAAATATCTGAGTTGCACTCTTAAATATAAAGGTGCTTTGAAAGGTTCTTCACATTGATGCCATAGAAGAACCATTTTTGGTTCCACAAAGAACCATTCAGTCAAAGGTTCTTTAAAGGAACACTCCACTTTTTTTGGAAAAAGGCTCATTCTCCAACTCCCCCCCGAGTTAATAAGTTGAGTTTTACCGTTTTGAAATCCATTCAGCCGTTCTCCTGTTCTGGCGATATCACTTTTAGCAGAGCTTAGCATAGATCATTGAATCCTATTAGACCAATAGCATCGCGTTCAAAAATGACCAACGAGTTTCAATATTTGTCCTATTTAAAACTTGACTCTTCTGTAGTTATATGGTGTACTAATGTAAATGTAAAGCTGCGATTTCACCTTTATTTTTAAGAGTGTACTTTTTAAAATAAATAACGGCAGTTACTCCCCCCCCCCCCCCCCCCATTTATTGATTAAAAGCTCTCCTGAACCCATGTTGAGAGAAATTGTCAGTAAAATGCTACTTTAGTTCTAAAATAAATGTGAACATGCATTAATTCATCTCACTCACTAAAAAAACAGATACAGTATTCCTCAAAATGAATTAAAACAGTGAAATTCAATGCAAACCTGCAATAATTAAATATGTTAACTACATACAAATATCCTTTTTATGTATTTAATCCCATTTTTTTAACCGATGTCTTTGCTGCTGAACTTCGATGATCCAATTCATCCATACTAATAAACAAAAACTACTCAAGACATTTGTTTTCCTTTTTTTATTGCTGAAGAGTTAACATTTTTTCTTCTGCGGTCTATTGTACACTGTAAAACGTTTTAACCAGTTTCAACTTAAAATCTTAAGTTTAGCAGCTGCCTTAAAATTTTAAGTTAAATCAACTTAAATCTACAAGTCATTTGAACTCACGACAATAAAATTTGTTAAAATGACTTGTACTTTTGAATTGATTTAAATTAAAATGTTAAGGCAGCTGCTGAACTTAAGTTTTTAAGTTGAAACTGGTTAAAACTTTTTACAGTGTACAGTGGTGAATTTACTTTTCTCTAAGCCTGAAGCTTTTGGTGTAAAAAGGCTTTTACATTTCGCCACCTTAGAATTATAAGGTTCTATCTGCATTCTGAGCACTTTCGAGATATTGAGCTTCAAATGTTTTGCGTTCCATAGACTTCTGTAGATAGAACCATATTTGTTTTCTAAAAAAAGGCCCCAAATGTATATAGCTTAGAAAAGAAACATCAAATAATGTAAATAAGTTGTCACAGAATAAGAATATAACATATAAGTGAATAACTTAATTTTGACAAAAATGTCAGATAGAACCTTATAATTCTATGGTGACGATTTGCTAAAAATAGAACTTTTTATATTAAAAACAAACAAGCAAGCCCTGCCCAGATTTTAAAAGTAACACAAAAGTAACGTGCCACATTACTTTCCATAAAAAGTAACCAAGTAACGTAACGTATCGTTACTTTTTTAGGGAGTAATTCAATATTGTAATACATTACTTTTAAAAGTAACTTTCCCCAACACTGCCTCTAGGTACTTTTTAGCAGCACCGTTTTTACTTATCTTACTGCACGTTTCGCGGTCGTTTCAAAAAGAAATGTCCACTGAGTGGCGCTAAGACGCAGGTTCAATACGTGAACCCTGGCACATAAGTTGCTTCAGGTACGTATTGTGGGGGTTCAGAGTTCAAATATCCTGGGACTGTTGCTAAAAGTCTCTATCTTGTTGGAAATATGCTCTGTCTACACCAAACCCAACCTAAAACCTACCCGACAGTGTTAACAAATGCAAAACTGATATAAAAATGCATTTGTTGATCTGTAAATCAGAGTTTTACTGGCTCTGTTCATTTTTTTGTAAACTGCAATGATAGCCTATATAGATATATTTTGTCCCTCAATTTAAAAATCGTCCTACATTGCTGTTTTACCTTTTTTGTTAAGGGTGTTTGATCTACTTTGCATGTTCACTTTGCAATAACTGGGTCGATTTTGAAATTATGTTTTAAGTAGTAAATAAGATGGGAGTTTTTCGACCTGCTGTTTTGAACCAGAGATGCACAGACTACTCATGCTCATCGCAGAGAGAAACAAGACAAGCATTTGAGGTTAAAAAGTATATAAATTGCAATTAATTGAAAAACAAACAAACGATTTTTTCACTAAATAAGACCCTTCTTCCTCGGGTGGGATCGTTCACAGCCGCATTTGAACTGCATTTTGGAAGTCCAATATATGGAGAAAAACAAACTTTTTTTTTTTTACCAAAAAAAAAACAAAACAAAACAAAACAAAACAAAACAAAACAAAAAAAACATCTTTGATGACAAGAGGGTACATTATCTGTAATTTTTTATTCTGGAAGTAAAGTTCTTTAAAGTCTTACTGATTCTTGAGAAGTGGGACAAATCATGGTCCAATATTTAAAAAAATAAAACTTTCTACTCAGACATGCACTAAGCTTCTGAGCTATTCTTTGATTTAACCTCACAACTTTTCTCTTTTTTTTTTTTTTTCAAAATATGCTTTTTACCTTGCAATCACTTTTTTTGCAATTAAATAATCAAGATATTTTTAACATGTCAAAACATTCTCATGTTAGAAGACAGATTACATTTTCACGTGACCAACAATTCCTCAACAAATATAAAATATCATAATCAAATATTATCAAAATAATCACCTGATGGAGGTGACACATCCAACAGTGGTGACAAAAACCTGAATTTGTAGTCATTTTAACTTATCAAACACATTATTTACTCTGCAGAGCTGGAATGTGGTAAGGGGGTCCGTTAAGAGTGACAACTGCCTCTGATATTCCCTGATTTTTTAACATTTTAATGAATGGCTGACAGTGTTGACAAAAAAGTGGGGACACAATGTTAAAACCTTATGAAACACGTATGTTAAAGGTTCTTTATGGAACCATTTAGACAAAAAGGTTCTTCTATGGCATTGTGAAGCACCTTTCTTTTTAAGAGTGTAGAATAAAGAGGTGTATTATTTTCTCAGAATAACTAGGAAAAGCAAAAAGTCATGTGTCTTTTTCTTTTTTTCTGTAGCAGAAATGATCTTACATACTATTCTGACTCTGGCACTTCTGTATGCTAAATCAATACCACAACAGATAAACACCTGATGGATATGATGGCTTAAATTGAACTACAGCTATAGATTTCATGATTCAAAGTCATTTACATTTAAACTTTAACATTTTAGATCCTTTTTCAAGGAAACTAACAAAAATGATGAAATAAAAACAACATGTCAGTGCTAGCCTCAGTAAATTATATGCAACTGCAGTGACAATTACAGACGACAGGCAAGGTCCGACAGGCAAATTTTCATGTATGAAATTCAGTCATTGAAATAAGTATCCACACAATTCAAAGCTGTGTTTAGGTGACAATTTTCTAATGCAGATTTCACAACAGGTTCAAGCAGGCTTTATGGGTTTGTTCCGCTGGTCAACAGAAAGTTGCTTGGTTTGAAAGTGACTTCTGTGTTATCTGTGCTTCATACATCTCTACATTATTAACAATAGACAATGGACTGCAAAAATGGTTAACTTTTATGCTTCACATCACACTGCTTTACCGCTGAACTGCAGGAATAGCTCTAAATCAAAATCACAGATGAGATGACCCCTAAACTCCTCAGACATTACAGGTGCCTGTTTGAAGATCGTACTATGAAAAGATGATTAGGAAAATCTCAGTAACATAAGAAGCTGTTTAAGCAACTTACATCTGTTGTGTTGAGTCTGTCTCATCTCGTTGTTTTACATGGGCTCATAGCGATGGGCTGAAGGTCACCTTAAAGAAAGCACTTCAGACCCAGAAACAAAAGACTAGTCTAATCCTATTCATTGACCACAAGATGGACGTTAGTTATCAGTTAACCACATCTCCATCTCTGGAAATACCACAGAGAGGGTTTTATTCCCACCATGGCTCAGCTGTCAAACTAACTGAAAACAGAGAACGTTTTCCCATAATGCAAAGCATGACATCTTATTTCTTCAACGCCATGTAAGTTGAGCACTGTTTAGGACTTCTGTAAATTAATATGAGCACTTTTCAGTCAAGTTGATTCTTCTAGTTGGTGTTTTCTAGGTGTTTTCTTCAACTGGTGGATTCGACTGAGCTGCTTCCAGAGCGGACTGTTTTCAACACAGAAGCGCGAAGACGACAAAGGGGGAAACAGGAAACCAGCATGTTCCTATTTCCTGTAAGCAGGTGAAGCTGCACTGGTATTCTTTCTTTTATTCTCCAAACCACAGTTCTTGGGGTGCAAAACTAGAGCATTTCAGAAACGCATGTCTTTTGTTTTCTTTTAAGATAACAGGCAAAGTTTTATTTGCATTGCTATTGCTGCACAACCACAGTGTAGCTCTAAGTTCCACAAGCAGTTTGTAAGTGCCATTTGGAAGAGCCAAAGTAATAAAAGCTTGCAAAAGAGGATCTGTGAGCAACTGATTCACTCATTTATCCGCTTGGACACACATATAGTCAAATACGTAAGCCCACACACACCCACAGCGGATGTTTAAGACAATGGCATAACCTCCACATTTTCAGAAGCACTCATCTAAATCAAGGGAAATTATGCTAATAAAGCATCTCATTATTCAGAGCTCAGAGAATCAGTCATTGACGTTGCATCATTATAGATCTATTCACAAACACAGATTGGATTTCATGAAAAGGGAGACTTTCATTTCCCACACTTCTTCATCGTTTATTCTTGTCTTTAAGGAACATGCCGTGCTTTTAAAGTCATTTCATGGAAAGTACCGGGGGTTTGAGATGAAGGTAAGGGTTTCCCGGTGGGACAGTAGTGATCATTCCTGACAGAGGAGCCTTGTGTCCGTAGTCTGGGGTGCTTCGGGTACCAGGACGGCTTCTGGAAATGTAACACTGGTCAAACAGGGAATGTTAAAGGAAATAAAGGAATATTCTGGATTCAATCAACCGCAATTGTGGCATAATCCTGATTACAACAAAAAATTGTTGACTACCACAAAACTTAACATTTGAATCTGTAAACGTTAAAATATGAACTGTTTTAGTCACAAAGCCAGAAGACATAATCAATATGCATGTTAAAGGAACACTCCACTTTTTTTGGAAATAGGCTCATTCTCCAACTCCCCCCGAGTTAATAAGTTGAGTTTTACCGTTTTGAAATCCATTCAGCCGTTCTCCTGTTCTGGCAATATCACTTTTAGCATAGCTTAGCATAGATCATTGAATCCTATGAGACCAATAGCATCGCGTTCAAAAATGACCAACGAGTTTCGGTATTTGTCCTATTTAAAACTTGACTCTTCTGTAGTTATATCGTGTACTAAGACCGACGGAAAATGTAAAGCTGCAATTTTCTAGGTCAATAAGATTAGGAACTACGCTCCCATTCCGGTGTAATAGTCAAGAAGTTTACTGCCGTAATATGGACACAGCAGGCGGAGTAATATCACGCAGCGCCTGAAATGAGTTCCCAGCTAGGTAACTTCCAACGAGGAATGCTCCCTGTGCATGCAGTTGGTCACGTTGTGCTGCAATGTGCTGCGTGATTTTACTGCGCCTGCTTCGGCCATGTTACGGCAGCAAACTTCCTTGACTATTACGCCTGAACGGGAGTGTAGTTCCTAATCTTATCGGCCTAGAAAATCGCATCTTTACATTTTCCGCAGGTCTTAGTACACGATATAACTACAGAAGAGTCAAGTTTTAAATAGGACAAATACCAAAACTCGTTGGTCATTTTTGAACGCGATGCTATTGGTCTCATAGGATTCAATGATCTATGCTAAGCTATGCTAAAAGTGATATCGCCAGAACAAGAGAACGGCTGAATGGAAGTGATGAGTGTTCCTTTAACATGATTTTACTTACAAAACTAGAATAAATAACTTGCTAAACTTTTATATCCAAAACATAACTGTAAAAATAATATTATAAATAATAGGGTACAACAGGGCTAAAGGCATCCCGGGGTAAAAGGCACCTTTGATATTATTTTCCTCTAAACAAAAAGATGGCAGAAAAACAATCAATTCTGTGCTTACTTGATCTAATAATTGATGTTTTAAAAAATGTTGTAAATGAGAATCACTAAAATTCTTGAATATATCTTGAGACAAATGTCTTCTTAATGATTTTCAGTTTTGTTTAAAAAAACACCCCTGCTGTTTAGGGCTAAAAGGCACAATAATTAACATGATAATTAATAGAAGGCTGACTTTTCTGTTTGTTGACATGACATTGTTAGATTCAGATGGTAAATTTATACATAGATTTTTGTATGTATCACTTTATAAGTGGTGTGTGTGTGTGTGTGTGTGTGTGTGTGTGTGTGTGTACACTACCAGTCAAAAGTTTTTAATATTTTTTAAAGTCTTTTCTGCTCACAAAGCCTGCATTTATTTAATCCAAGGTACAACAAAACAGTAACATTTTGAAATATTTTTTTCTTATTTAAAATACCTGTTTTCTATTTGAATATATTTTAAAATATAGTTTTTTCCTTTGATTTCAAAGCTGAATTTTTAGCATCATTACTCCAGTCACATGATTCTTCAGAAATCATTCTAATATTCTGATTTGCTGCTCAGAAAACATTTATTATTATTATGTTGAAAACAGCTGAGTAGATTTTTTCAGGTTTCTTTGATGAACAGAAAGTTTAGAAGAACAGCATTTATCTGAAATAGAAATCTTTTGTAACACTATAAATGACGTTTGATCAATTTAAAGCATCCTTGCTAAATAAAAGTATTAATTTCTATAATTTCTAAAATTATACTGACTTCAAGCTTTTGAATGGTATAGTGTATAATGTTACAAAAGCTTTTTTATTTTAAATAAATGCTGATCTTTGGATCTTTCTATTCACCAAAGAATGCTGAAAAAATGTTTTAAATATTGATAATAATAACAAAAAATGCTAAACAGCAAATCAGCATATTACAATGATTTCTGAAGGATCATGTGACACTGAAAACTGCAGTAATGATACAGGAATACGTTTTAAAATATATTCAAATAGAAATAAAAATATATTTATTTAAATAGTACAGATATTTAAAAATTGTACTGTTTTTGTTGTACTTTGGATCAAACAAATGCAGGCAGAAGAGACTTTAAAAACAAAAATCGTACTGTTCAAATTTCAAATTTTTTTTGACTGATAGTGTATATACAGTAAAATTGTGAACAATTTAAAATAACTGGGGAACAGTCACATTACCTAAAATATACACTTTTCCTTATATATGCAAATACATTTTAACCTAACATGTTGATGTTAATGGAAAATTATCTCATTATGTGTCAAATGTGTCTATTAATGCTTTGAAAAGGGGAGTTTCATTCACATGTGTCTGATTTTCCATAAAGCAAACAATGTCAGAGTGTGTGTCTTATGACAGTCTCAAGTGATTGAATGTTGCCAAAGCTGCGGAGGAATGAAAACGGTTTGGAGACATTTGAGTTATCACCAAATAAGGAGGAGGAGAGAGTTAGAGGAAGTTGTAAAGGTGCTGACTTTCTGCTGTAAGGAAAAGAGATGGGAGGCCTGTTTTATCGGCAAAGGAAACAGATTTCAGAGCACCGGTGACTCCAGGAAAATGGATCTGGGTTGAGTAAAAACCACGATTACCACCGGCAACAAGAGCAGCTCAGCTTTGGATAGGGCCATCTGGAGAGGTCTGCTCCAAAAAGACGGTAAACCAGCTCTTCTGGGGCCCAGCTAGGAAACACGTTTTCAAAAAAACCACCCGGTCCCTGGGTGAGGAGTTTGGTTTTCCTCCAGTGCTTCTCTCAAACACCTCCTCCTCCTTCTTCCTCTTTACTCGAGCTGCAGATGCCTCATTCCTACTCATTCTGAAAGCCGAGGACGTTTTGCCGTTGCAGACGGAGGGTGGAAGAGCGCTGCTAGGCTGGTTTTGATCCCGGTAGTGTCTGTCTGATTTTGACTCTTCAGAAACCCACAGAAAACAGCAATGCCTCATGATTTTTTTCCTGCTTTTTAACTTTAAAACAGAGAATTCAAGTATTTTCTTCGACTTTCTATTCTTTGTTCATCCTGTCTGCTTTATCAGATGATCTGAACTTTGTTCAGCCATACACGTCATGTTGGGGTCTACTAAGTGATGCTGTAAGACACGGTTCACACACCTCCAGCCAGAGCCACATGCTGCAGAGCGTTGAAGAGCACTAAATCTAGGGCATACATTGACAGAAGGGGAACATGCGGGAGCTTGAAAAAAATAAGTTTGACATTGCACATACTGAGGCAGAAACGGAGAGAGAGATCAGAAGATAAATGAATGCAATGGTTGTGGGAAACGCCTCTTCAGAGTGATCCTATGATGTGTTTGCATGTTTACTGCACTATTAAAATCTATGCAATGACAAAGGCTAGGCTTCATTTATTAGCATTATCCATTAGATCATTATATGATCGCCACTCACGTTGCATCTTGGCAATGTCTCCAAGATGCTTCAAGAAATCTACCTGCAAATTTACAGTATACTGTTAAAAGTTTTAGGCACTTGTGTAAAAATGCTGTAAAATGAGGATGCTGTCAAAAATAATGTCATTAATAGATTTTCTTTATCCATTAACTTCTATTAACTAAATTAAATCAACATTTGGTTTGACTATCCTTTGCACTTAAAGCAGCTTTTGCTCTATAGGTGCACTTGTGCACAGTTTTTCAGGTAGCTTTGCAGGTAGGTCTCTTGAAACATCTTGGAGACATTGCCACACTTCCTCTGGATTTAGTCTGTCTCAGTTTGATCTGTTTCTTCATGTTATTCCAGACTGGATGAAGATGAGATCAGATCTTTGTGTGGAGAACTTGGTTGACTCCTTGTGCATACAAAAATCTCACTGGATTATTACAATTAATGGCAAAATTAAAGTTTGGAAGTGTAAACTGATATTTCCTACTGACACACTACAGCAAAAGATAGAAATTAACTTAAAACAAATTTTTAGCTGGTGAAAATACTAGTGTTCTACTAATTTTTGGCCACCACTGTATATATGTATGTATGTATTTCAAATATTAATATTCTAATTTATTTATAAAATTATAAACTAAGTAACGTTTTCAGAGAATTTGTGTAGTTTTTTGGTGTTAACCACAATAGTTAATTTACAGAGGAACTTTCTGAATACAAAGCACTGCTGCCACCTACTGAGAAAAAGTGGTCTTACAGTGAAGTTTAATGATAGTAATAATATAACATAATATAATATAATAATTACTATTATTAAATGTGAAAATAGGGCTTAAAAGGGGGAAAAAAACATTTTAAAAAAGTTTTTTTTTGTTATTTGTTTTTGTTTTTCATTAAGAATATGACCATTTTAGGACCAATAAGAGTTTTCTCATTGTGTGAACATTTACTTTCCCCTGCAAATACCCGAGTTACCATATCACAAGCATTTTACAATTGATTTTTTTTCTCCATTATTATAATTGGTGATTGTCATTAGGTCCTGGTACATAATTTTTTCTTTACATACATATACTTACTCATGCTTACTCATACTCATACACTTAAACTTTACTCATGAGCAGTTGCAATCGAAATTATTCAACCCTCAGATTTCTGAAGATTCATGAATTTATAAAAATTGCATCTACTGTATAACAAATTGCTGTTATATTAAAAGTGAGAATGTCAATATATAAATGTAATATTTTTGATTTTTTTTTTTTTTAATTCAGCACTGCTGTTTTTTAGTCATTTATTTGTATGGTAAAATACAATTAAATCTTTAGAAATTCTATTAGAAATCAGGATTAGCGTGAGCTGTTACACGCAGTTAGTTTGAGTAGCTAATATGACAGTCAACAGAGCTCTCACAAAAGCTATAGAGATAGAATAATTGTATTACTTCAGAAAGTATAAGGCTACATGAAGATTTCGAAGACATTAAAAGTTCCTAGAGACAGCTGGCAGCCTTTTTCCATGGATTAAAATGTGTTGTACCAGAAAACCTTTCAGGGTGTTGAAAAAAAAAAAAAACTAGACAATATCATAAAATGTTTGATGGAAAAACATTTCAGTCCAGAGTATAAAATAGAACAGAAGTCAAGCGTGGCTTTCATGTTGAGGCATCTGGCTGAATACCACTCTTGACAAAAAAGAACAAAAAGGCCGACTTAACAATGCTAAAATTCATCCGGATAGATCTGTGGAGTTCTGGAAGAATGTTTTATGATGCAACCAAACTGGACCTGTGGATTAGCGGTATGTCTGGTGCAAAAAAGGCAAATCTTATGAGCAGAAGAACACCATCTCCATTGTCAAACTTAGAGGTGGATCAGTCCTGTTATGGGGTTGTTCCACTGTAGCAGAAAGTGGAAATCATGACTGTAGAAAGGACCTCATGGATTCTTTGGAGTATCAGGCCATTTTGGCAAGAATTATGATGCCTTTGAAGCTTACGATCAATAGATTTTCCTGCAGGACAGCCATCCCAAAGTATACATCCAAATTATCCTTGGTTCAGGGATCAGTCATAGAATGTTCTGTGTTCTGTTCAGTCTCCAGATTTAATTCTCATTGACAATATTTGATTGAATTTGAAAAAACAGTGGCAAAGTGAAAACCAAAGATGATCAGTGATATAAAAGCTTTTCAGGTGAGGAATGGGTCAAGATTGCAGTAGAGAGGTGACTGAAGCTTCTAAACACTTCCAAGCAGCATTTATTGATAGATTTAAAGAATAAAAGTTTCTGCACCAAATTTGACTTTTGGGGGTTACATCATTTTGAACATGATCGTTTAGAGCCAGTTAAATTTTTTTTCCATTATTCATCAACTTACATTCTCAGAATTACTCAAATGTTTATTAATAAACTTTCCCCAACAGTGCACTGATGCCTTTGTCAAATTGTTTTCACAAATTTTTGTTCTCTGCAGCAAAATGTCTTGCAGGTCAAGGAGGTTGAATAATTTCGATTGCAACTGTATTTATTTATCTATTTTGGACAATTATGTTATTATATTATGTTATTATGTTATGATAGATATTTAATTATGTTAAATATCTATCCTTCCATTTCCCAAATCACTTGTTCATTAGGTCAAAGAGATGCTGGAGTCAATCCCAGTGTCTCAGGCATCGGCAGGGAAACGTCCTCAGTCCATAGCAGAAAAGCCAAATATCTCAATCTGAACTGTTGTAATGTCTTACCCTGCTTGTGGAGTATACGGTAAAGAAGACAGACTGACACCTGAGGTCTGTGGTTTGTCAAACCGGGATTTTCCAGTGTAACCAGGTATAGTAGTTCGGCTACAGAGAAAACAAAACACCTTCCTTATAAAGTGTTCTGTAGAATGATTATGAAGTATATAAAGATATACACAAATCAGAGTCATACTAGCTGGCAGGGGTGGGAGGAGGTATTGTGGTGCGCAGAACAGTCAAAGGGATAAAGTCCTCTCCTGGGACGTCCACACTATCCATGTTTTGAGAGCCCACTGTATAGTATAGCGAGATCACAAATATCATTCATTGTCTTAATAATTGTTATAAAAAGTGACTGTAAGCAACAATACACTGGAAGTTATGCAGCAGATTTGATTTGATTCATTTATAATGTATACTGGTGTGTTTAGGAATGGTCATTACTTCACTAGAGATCTCTAAGATGAATCTGCTTACCAATATAAAGGTATATGGCCTGATTTTGGACATGGACTGGTGCTGTTATTTGAAAACATAGTCAGAAACAACAGAATTTTTGAATCTGTAAATATACAGTAAAAGCTAGGACTCTTAGAATTAATAAATCTAAAATTAAAATGTAAACAAATGAAAGGTTATTTGAATCACATACAAGCTGATGGGTTTTCTTGCATTAAATGTGGCACGCAACTGATGTTTGTTCCAATGCGATCCAATGGCCTAAAAACAAGGAATTCTCATTATAAAAAGGAATATGTTCATACATAAATGCTGAAATTTCACTCACTCAGGCCATCCAAAATGTAGATGAGTTTGTTTCTTCATAGCAACAGATTTGGAGAAATTTAACATTGCATCACTTGTTCACCAATGGATCCTCTGCAGTAAATGGGTGCCATCAGACTGAGAGTCCAAACAGCTGATAAAGACATCACAATAATCCATAAGTAATCCAGACGACTCCAGTCCATTCAAATTAACATCTTGTTAAGAGAAAAGCTGTTAGGAAAAAAACAAAAACAAAGACTTCTTCTATGACTTCTGCTTTTTACATTTTTTCTAAGACTTCTGCTTCTTCGACTTTTTCATAGACTTTGTCTTTTTCGACTTTTCCTTCAACTTCTGCGTGTTCGACTTCTACGTCTTCGACTTTTTGTTAGACTTCTGCTTCTTTGACTTTCTTCGACTTTAGCTGTTTCGACTTTTTCTTCAACTTCTGCTTCTTCGACTTTTTCTTAGACTTCTGCTTCTTTGACTTCCTTCGACTTCTGCTTCTTTGACTTCTACGTCTTCGACTTTTTTTTTCCAACTTCTGCTTCTTCGACTTTCTTCGACTTTTGCTTCTTCGACTTTTTCTTCGACTTTTGCTGTTTCAACTTTTTCTCTGACTTCTGCTTCTTCGACTTTTTCTTCGACTTCTGCTTCTTTGACTTCCTTCGACTTCTGCTTCTTCGACTTCTACGTCTTCGACTTTTTGTTAGACACCTGCTTCTTTGACTTTCTTCGACTTTAGCTGTTTCGACTTTTTCTTCAACTTCTGCTTCTTCGACTTTCTTCGACTTTTGCTTCTTCGACTTTTTTTTTTCCAACTTCTGCTTCTTCGACTTTCTTCGACTTTTGCTTCTTCGACTTTTTCTTCGACTTTTGCTGTTTCAACTTTTTCTCTGACTTCTGCTTCTTCGACTTTTTCTTAGTCTTCTGCTTCTTTGACTTCCTTCGACTTCTGCTTCTTCGACTTCTACGTCTTCGACTTTTTGTTAGACTTCTGCTTCTTTTACTTTCTTCGACTTTAGCTGTTTCGACTTTTTCTCTGACTTCTGCTTCTTCGACTTTTTTTTCCAACTTCTGCTTCTTTGACTTTCTTCGACTTTTGCTTCTTCGACTTTTTCTTCGACTTTTGCCGTTTCAACTTTTTCTCTGACTTCTGCTTCTTCGACTTTTTTTTCCAACTTCTGCTTCTTCGACTTTTGCTTCTTCGACTTTTGCCGTTTCAACTTTTTCTCTGACTTCTGCTTCTTCGACTTTTTTTCCCCAACTTCTGCTTCTTCGACTTTCACTTCTTCGACTTTTTCTTCGACTTTTGCTGTTTCAACTTTTTCTCTGACTTCTGCTTCTTCGACTTTTTCTTAGACTTCTGCTTCTTTGACTTCTACGTCTTCGACTTTTTGTTAGACTTCTGCTTCTTTGACTTTCTTCGACTTTAGCTGTTTCGACTTTTTCTCTGACTTCTGCTTCTTCGACTTTTTTTTCCAACTTCTGCTTCTTCGACTTTCTTCGACTTTTTCTTCGACTTTTGCTGTTTCAACTTTTTCTCTGACTTCTGCTTCTTCGACTTTTTCTTAGACTTCTGCTTCTTTGACTTCTACGTCTTCGACTTTTTGTTAGACTTCTGCTTCTTTGACTTTCTTCGACTTTAGCTGTTTCGACTTTTTCTCTGACTTCTGCTTCTTCGACTTTTTTTTCCAACTTCTGCTTCTTCGACTTTCTTCGACTTTTTCTTCGACTTTTGCCGTTTCAACTTTTTCTCTGACTTCTGCTTCTTCGACTTTTTTTTCCAACTTCTGCTTCTTCGACTTTTGCTTCTTCGACTTTTGCCATTTCAACTTTTTCTCTGACTTCTGCTTCTTCGACTTTTTTTCCCCAACTTCTGCTTCTTCGACTTTCTTCGACTTTTGCTTCTTTGACTTTTTCTTCGACTTTTGCCGTTTCAACTTTTTCTCTGACTTCTGCTTCTTCGACTTTTTCTTAGACTTCTGCTTCTTCGACTTCTACGTCTTCGACTTTTTGTTAGACTTCTGCTTCTTTGACTTTCTTCGACTTTAGCTGTTTCGACTTTTTCTTCAACTTCTGCTTCTTCGACTTTTTCTTAGACTTCTGCTTCTTTGACTTCCTTCGACTTCTGCTTCTTTGACTTCTACGTCTTCGACTTTTTTTTCCCAACTTCTGCTTCTTCGACTTTTGCTGTTTCAACTTTTTCTCTGACTTCTGCTTCTTCGACTTTTTCTTAGACTTCTGCTTCTTTGACTTCCTTCGACTTCTGCTTCTTCGACTTCTACGTCTTCGACTTTTTGTTAGACACCTGCTTCTTTGACTTTCTTCGACTTTAGCTGTTTCGACTTTTTCTTCAACTTCTGCTTCTTCGACTTTCTTCGACTTTTGCTTCTTCGACTTTTTCTTCGACTTTTGCTGTTTCAACTTTTTCTCTGACTTCTGCTTCTCCGACTTTTTTTTTTCCAACTTCTGCTTCTTCGACTTTCTTCGACTTTTGCTTCTTCGACTTTTTCTTCGACTTTTGCTGTTTCAACTTTTTCTCTGACTTCTGCTTCTTTGACTTTTTCTTAGACTTCTGCTTCTTTGACTTCCTTCGACTTCTGCTTCTTCGACTTCTACGTCTTCGACTTTTTGTTAGACTTCTGCTTCTTTTACTTTCTTCGACTTTAGCTGTTTCGACTTTTTCTCTGACTTCTGCTTCTTCGACTTTTTTTTTCCAACTTCTGCTTCTTTGACTTTCTTCGACTTTTGCTTCTTCGACTTTTTCTTCGACTTTTGCCGTTTCAACTTTTTCTCTGACTTCTGCTTCTTCGACTTTTTTTTCCAACTTCTGCTTCTTCGACTTTTGCTTCTTCGACTTTTGCCGTTTCAACTTTTTCTGACTTCTGCTTCTTCGACTTTTTTTCCCCAATTTCTGCTTCTTCGACTTTCACTTCTTCGACTTTTTCTTCGACTTTTGCTGTTTCAACTTTTTCTCTGACTTCTGCTTCTTCGACTTTTTCTTAGACTTCTGCTTCTTTGACTTCCTTCGACTTCTGCTTCTTCGACTTCTACGTCTTCGACTTTTTGTTAGACTTCTGCTTCTTTGACTTTAGCTGTTTCGACTTTTTCTCTGACTTCTGCTTCTTCGACTTTTTTTTCCAACTTCTGCTTCTTCGACTTTTGTCGTTTCAACTTTTTCTCTGACTTCTGCTTCTTCGACTTTTTTTTCCAACTTCTGCTTCTTCGACTTTTGCTTCTTCAACTTTTGCCATTTCAACTTTTTCTCTGACTTCTGCTTCTTCGACTTTTTTTCCCCAACTTCTGCTTCTTCGGCTTTCTTCGACTTTTGCTTCTTTGACTTTTGCCGTTTCAACTTTTTCTCTGACTTCTGCTTCTTCGACTTTTTCTTCGACTTCTGCTTCTTCGACTTCTACGTCTTCGACTTTTTGTTAGACTTCTGCTTCTTTGACTTTCTTCGACTTTAGCTGTTTCGACTTTTTCTTCGACTTCTGCTTCTTCGACTTTCTTCGACTTTTGCTTCTTCGACTTTTACTTAAACTTCTGCTTCTTTGACTTTTACTTAGACTTTTGCTGTTTCAACTTTTTCTCTGACTTCTGCTTCTTTGACTTTTTCTCTGACTTCTGCTTCTTTGACTTCCTTTGACTTTGCTTCTTCGACTTCTACGTTTTCGACTTTTTGTTAGACTTCTGCTTCTTTGACTTTCTTCGACTTTAGCTGTTTCGACTTTTTCTTCGACTTCTGCTTCTTCGACTTTTGCTTCTTTGACTTTTACTTAGACTTCTGCTTCTTTGACTTTTGCTTCTTTGACTTTTTCTTAGACTTTTGATCTTTCAACTGTTTCTCTGACATCTGCTTCTTTGACTTTTTCTTAGACTCCTGCTTCTTTGACTTCTTTCGACTTCTGCTTCTTCGACTTCTACGTCTTCGACTTTTTGTTAGACTTCTGCTTCTTTGACTTTCTTCGACTTTAGCTGTTTCGACTTTTTCTTCGACTTCTGCTTCTTCGACTTTTGCTTCTTTGACTTTTACTTAGACTTCTGCTTCTTTGATTTTTGCTTCTTTGACTTTTTCTTAGACTTTTGATGTTTCAACTGTTTCTCTGACTTCTGCTTCTTTGACTTTTTCTTAGACTCCTGCTTCTTTGACTTCCTTCGACTTTGCTTCTTCGACTTCTACGTCTTCGACTTTGTTAGACTTCTGCTTCTTTGACTTTCTTCGACTTTAGCTGTTTCGACTTTTTCTTCGACTTCTGCTTCTTCGACTTTTGCTTCTTTGACTTTTACTTAGACTTCTGCTTCTTTGACTTTTGCTTCTTTGACTTTTTCTTAGACTTTTGATGTTTCAACTGTTTCTCTGACTTCTGCTTCTTTGACTTTTTCTTAGACTCCTGCTTCTTTGACTTCTTTCGACTTCTGCTTCTTCGACTTCTACATCTTCGACTTTTTGTTAGACTTCTGTTTCTTTGACTTTCTTCGACTTTAGCTGTTTTGACTTTTTCTTCGACTTCTGCTTCTTTGACTTTTGCTTCTTCGACTTTTTCTCTGACTTCTGCTTCTTCAACTTTTTCTTAGACTTATGCTTCTTTGACTTCCTTCGACTTCTGCTTCTTCAACTTTTTTTAGACTTCTGCTGTTTCGACTTTTTCTTCGACTTCTGCTTCTTCGACTTCTACGTCTTCGACTTTTTGTTAGACTTCTGCTTCTTTGACTTTCTTCGACTTTAGCTGTTTTGACTTTTTCTTCGACTTCTGCTTCTTTGACTTTTGCTTCTTCGACTTTTTCTCTGACTTCTGCTTCTTCAACTTTTTCTTAGACTTATGCTTCTTTGACTTCCTTCGACTTCTGCTTCTTCAACTTTTTTTAGACTTCTGCTGTTTCGACTTTTTCTTCGACTTCTGCTTCTTCGACTTCTACGTCTTCGACTTTTTGTTAGACTTCTGCTTCTTTGACTTTCTTCGACTTTAGCTGTTTTGACTTTTTCTTCGACTTCTGCTTCTTTGACTTTTGCTTCTTCGACTTTTTCTCTGACTTCTGCTTCTTCAACTTTTTCTTAGACTTATGCTTCTTTGACTTCCTTCGACTTCTGCTTCTTCAACTTTTTTTAGACTTCTGCTGTTTCGACTTTTTCTTCGACTTCTGCTTCTTGTACTTTTTTTAAACTTCTGCTTCAATTTTTTTTAGACTTCTGCTGTTTCGACTTTTTCTTCGACTTCTGCTTCTTCGTCGACTTTTTCTTTGACTTCTGCTGTTTCGACTTTTTCTTCGACTTCTGCTTCTTCGTCGACTTTTTCTTTGACTTCTGCTTCTTCGACTTTTTCTTAGACTTCTGCTTCTTCGACTTTTTCTTCGACTTTTGCCGTATCAACTCTTTCTCTGACTTCTGTTTCTTCGACTTTTTTTTTCCAACTTCTGCTTCTTCGACTTTCTTCGACTTTTGCTTCTTTGACTTTTTCTTCACTTTTGCCTCTTCCACTTTTTATTCAACTTCAGCCTCTTCTACTTTTTCTTTGATATTTGCCTCTTCGATTTCTGCTTCACAACAGCACCACACACGCATGTTTTTTTGTGCACAAAAAGTATTCTCATAGCTTCATAACATTACAGTTTACCCAAACAAAATACAAAGAAGACCATCCCCTTTTGTCTCTTCACGTCAAAATACCAACATATTTGTTAAAGCTGTTTCCACTTATATTTCTCTCATGATTCAGACAGGACGTCTTCATAAGACAATGTTAATTAATGGCCTGGAGTCATGTGGATTACTTGTGGATATTTGTGATGTTTATATCAGCTGTTTGGATTCTTATGATGGCAACCATTCACTGCAGATAATCCAGTGGTGAGAAAGTGATTTAATGCTAAATTTTTCCAAATCTGCTCACATGAAGAAACAAACTCATTGACATTTTGGATAGCCTGAGGGTGAATGAACTGTCAGCAAATTTTCATGTTTTCCTTTAATGTCTTATATTCACTGGAAGTAACCTCACATCAATACGGCCGACTCACCTGCCACAGCTCAGGTCTGCTGTGGTATCGCTTCAACACAAAACGCTGACTCACAGGGTCAGCCATTTTCTCCAGAGTAGTTGTGGGTGGTTTGTGGCGAGGAGGTAACTTTGAGTCCCAGTCTACATCCTCATAAGCTCTACAGCAGAGCACAACCACATGTATGAGGGATATAAACACTCAATTGCCACATTAGGTTCTACATTATCCTACTTTTGGGTGTTTAACAAATAAATAAATATATGGACATGAAATACTGATTCCAGTTGAAATTATAGTCATCAGCAAAGGTGTTACCATGGCTCTATAGCAATGACAAAGGTCAAGGGTTTGATTCCCAGAGAACACATTTTGACAAAATGTATACCCTTAAGTATAGCTTGAATGCACTTTAAGTACTGGATAAAAGTGCCTGTTAAATGCATATAGAGACAAATGGTAAAGAAATCTTTTGAAAAGTACCAGTTGGTCAAGGTGAGAGAGTCATGGAAAATAAAACATGGTATTTGTGCTGTTAAGAGAGCTTTTAAAGCAACTAATCAGACCTTTGGGCTGCAGAGGTGTAGATGTATTGTCGAGCTGCCGTTGCTATGCTATCAGAAAGAACAGATGGTTCTGCAACCTATAAAGGGATAGTACAAAGACACAGAGGAAAGATAGCTATATTTAGCAAACGTTCCATAGTCTAAAAAAGTGACAACATAAGGAAATATAAAATACAAGTTTAGTTAATCCTTTTTTTTTTTATTCTTTCTTTCTTCCAAAGAACACAAAAGGGGAAATTTTGAAGAACATACTGGTTTTAGCTCTTTGACAATGAACAGAAAGGTAGTAAGGACATTGTTAAAAGGATTGAACCTTCTGTAATAGTTGCATATGAGTCCCTCAGTTGTCCTCAGTGTGATAATATGGATCTCAAATTCATACAGTCATTGTTGGAAAGGTTTCAAATTCACAAAAATGCTGAAAAACCAAAATAATTTGTGGGACCTGAAGGATTTTTCTGAAGAACAGCAGGAAGTTTAACTGTTCAGGACAAACAAGGGACTCCTGAACAACTATCACTAAAAAAAAAAAAAAAAAAAAAAACACAGCTGTGGATCATTTAGGTAACAACATAGTGTGTAAACTTTTTAACTGGGTCATTTTTATAAATTCAACTATTTTTTTCTCTTGCGCACTATATGTAAACGTCTTTTATGTGAAATATCTAATTCAGGTCAGTAATAACTAAAAGTAACATGGATTTTGTATGATCCCTCTTATTTTGGTAAAATAATTAACATTTTGGAGATTCTGCAAGATGTATGTAAACGTTTGACTTTAACTGTAGGTAAAGCGCTGTCTCTTACAGAGAGAAAAGACTACAAATCAACAAACCATTAGAAACTTTACAAACCATCGACTTTTAACCCTTAAAACCATTTTAAAAAAATTTGTAGAATGAAGCTGACCAGTTATGTGTAGGGTCTATTAGAGTTTCCAAAAAAACCAAAACAAGTCCCATTATAACCAGTAAAACCATTACAAATTTTGTTTTTTTTTGTTTGTTTGTTTGTTTGTTTGTTTTGGCAGAGCTGTAAGATTAAGGCGTTGGAGTAGTGGAAGGATACTGCAAAACTGTCATTTCATAAACAAATTATTCAGTTCTTGTTAAATTATTCAACAGATCAAATCAAGAATGGCTACTTCTCTCATAGATGTGCCAGGGAGAGGTCAAAAGTTGACGACTGGTTTGTTCCTGTTTCTTGCACTAGTTTAGATTCTCAGAATATACTGTAGAAACACAACTTGTATATGCTTTTATTTTTGAAGACCAGTGCCGTTCTTCTCCTTTTCTCCTTTTATGTTCCAAGGAAGACAGTAAAGTCACGTGGGTTTGAAGCAAAATGAGTAGTAATGACAGAATGTTCATTTTTGAGTAAACTAAAGTTGAATACTTAATGTTTAGTGCTGTAAAAGTGCTAAAGCTTCAAACAAACAGCATACAAAAGTATTATTAGCCTACAGTAGCAGGAATGAATAACTGAGCATATCTATGACTGACCGCATTCATTTCATGGTTGTCCTGAGAGGGGTGTTTAATACTTTGTGCACTAGTCCAACCTGATAACAAAGTAGATGGAATTTGTTAATAAATATGTAAGAGTCTACTGTTAAATTGCTTTTTGTTACACACTGCTGCAGTCAGCCCAAACTTGTATAACAAAAAAGATTGCAGTTACCGCCAAGGTTTGCCTTCAGTGCTGCTTCTGATTGCATCCTGGAGTTCCACCTCTTGTGCTCAGACATGTCATATATCAGAGCCGAAGGTCTAGTTGGAGGAGTCTGAGGCCTGTCTCGCACTCCTGCCGGAACCCACAGATCGGATGCAGTGTAAACTGTACCGATGAATGGGCTTCTGCTCTTTGCCTCCAGATGCACCTGTGCCCCTGCACTCAGTTGACCGGAGCACGGATCTATTAGAGACACGTCGCCACGCAGCGGTGCCAGAGGAGCTCTTTCATCAGGCGACTGGGCTCCACGATTGAATTTGGAGAACGCATGTCTATCTGTCTCAACCATGCTCTCAAAGTCATACCTTCCTTCTGGACCCTTCCCACAGGGCAGATTCATACGTCTGCAAAGCCACCTGCTCACTCCTTCCGAACTCTCACAGGGTGCCTTGAGAAGCCTTACACGGTATGGTTCCCGTTCCTCCTCCATTAATGATTTATAAATGCAAACAATTAACCAACAAATAGAATATATTGCCACAAACGCTGCATTACTCTTCTAGATGTGTTGGGGAATGTAGGTTTATGCAGATGGAAGCCACAGGTGTATTCATCAGCGTCTGCTGTTGCCAGGAGACTGTGTCATTAGTTTGTCATTAGATTGCCTCCTGTGTCACTGCAGTCAGCGGGAGGTCAAATTACTGGCATGTGTCTGTAAATTGACGCTGGGACTCGGAGCAAAGCTGAAACTCATTATTGAGTAGAATTACAGGGAGTTCTAGTTTTTAATCTAATTTGGACATTCAAATGTGAATTAGTAGGAAAAAAATTATGATTAGTAGTAATGAGTAGATTTGAGTGCTAATGCATATAGGAGTTATGTAAAATAACTAATCGCAATATCATGTAATGGTCACTAGATGGAGACCTAGATCAGACAATTTGAGCTGTGAGGTTGGTTCACACTGTGATGGTTGCTCTTAAATTAAGTCAAATATTATTACTGGGCCATTCTACAGAATTGGTGCAAAGCCAGAGTTGAAAACATGTTGAAAAAATGTGTCTTTTTCCACAGTTACACATTTTGAGTAACTGTGCAGTTAATTCTAAAATTGTATTTTCATAAAGTTTTGGAATGCTGGTCCTTTCCCCAAATTTGTCACTACCGAAACACAATAACATATAATTTAATAAGAAGAGTTATATTGACCAATTAAGATTTTGCAAGCCCGAAATTATTCATACCCCTGGCAAATTCTGACTAAAAGTTATTTTTATTCAACCAGCAAGTTTTTTTTTTGACCAGAAATTACACAGGCTTCTCTCAAAAGAAAATAAGACGGTGTACAAGAGGCATCATTGTGAAAAAAAAAAAAAAAAAATTCTCAGCTTTTATTTACATTTGAACAAAAAGTGTCATGTCCAAAATTAGTCATAGCCCTTTATGACTGTATATCTATTTTACTGAAATGTTTTCAGAGGTAAATCAATAACAATTACAACTGTAACAATATTTCAAGCGTAATGTATGACATTGTTGTATTTTGAATTCTACTTTTCTTTGTAAAAGGCATAAAGTTAATCATACTGACTTCAAATATAAGGATTCATTAGTTTAACTAAACACTGAATCAAAACACTATCATACCATCTTAGTTGATAATTCAGTATTCAGTATGCTTTATTTTTGACGAAACATTGCATGTTTTGGTTGTGACAGCACATTTTCGGTAGTGACAGTAATGTTTTGGTAGCGACCACATCACATTACAGAATTTTAACTCACATACTAAAACAATACTAAAACATACTAAAATACAAATAATTTTATTTCCCCCAGATAAAGTTTTTACATGTGTACAACTGTTCAGAACTGTGCTAGCTAACCATGTGTTGATTAGAATCTTTGGGCAAGGTTCAAAATTATCTAAAATTGACTACTGAAACAATGATGACATGTTTTGGTTGTGACCATTGCGGTAGTGACAATTTTAGTTACTTTTGCACCTAGCTTAAAGATGCTAATCAACACATGGTTAGCTAGCACAGGCAGGCAAGGCTCCCAACGCATCTAGTTTGACGCATGTACGTTGAAACTTGCAACGCTTGCTTTTTGGTGCGTTCACACCGCACAGGTCAGGCAACGCTCCCAACGCATCTAGTTTGCACACTTCCCCTGAATAAACAATAGCAAACTAGTAGGGACTGGACATTTTGGAATATTCTCATGACCATGTTTCGCTAGCTAACGAAATGGTAAATAATTACTTTGAGAAAAGATTTGATAACTTACCCGACATCCTGATCTCTTCAGTGATCTTCATCCAAGCAAGTTGCTTTACATTCCTGTCTTTATACAACAACGAGGACGGATCATACAATTCTCTGGGATTGCAGACGGCTACAATGAGCTTGTCTTCCATTGTTGAAAAAAAATTTTTTTTTTCTGCTCCCGCTCCCGCTTCATTCAAGATACGCGTGGTGACGTTGCTACAGTGAGACGCTCTGATTGGTTGACGCACTGCGTTAAGTGCGTCAAGTCCGTCAAAAGTTCAGCTAGCTAGCTGAACTTCTGTGTTGCTTGCGTTTGCTTCGTTGATGCATAAACGCAGGTAACGCTTGAAAAGTTGGCAGATCCAACGCACACAACGCACCGCAGAGCCTCTGACGGACTCAATCATAGACTTTACATGTAGTCTTGCCGCAACTGACACTGACATTTGGGGCGGTGTGAACGCACCATAACGGTGCATTCACACTACAGCGTCAAATTTGCGCTCAGTGCCGCTGGCAACGCTACAACGCCACTGCTTTGGAAAGTGTAAAATTTAGAGCAGAGCACGCCTCTGAAAAACATGTTTACACCCTGTTTGCGCTTCATTTGTCTTTTTTAATGGCGGTTCACAAAATAAACTGTAGCATATAATGAAAACATGCAAAGTACATTTACTTTTCAATACTATGTGATTTCAGCTCAGTAATCCACCAGTTTCGGTAACGCGCAGGGATGGGCAGTATTTTAAATAAATGTATTTAAAATACGTATTTGAAATACAAAATACTATTTTGTATTTTGTATTTTAAAGCCTTTGGGAAAAATCTAATGTAATTTGTATTTAAATACATTTAAGACGAGTATTTTGTATTTTCAAAATACATAAAATACTTTTTGCCAATCAACCTCTTTATCAGGGTGCTGATTTAGTTCAGACCTATGGTTCAGACACACCCCTCCCTCAACCTTAACGCTCATGCACGTGAGCTGCCTGCAGCAGAGTCAGCATTGGATCAGCCACTTTTCTCAGTTTTCTGCATTAAGGCAAGGGTGTCATCATAATCAATTCTTCGTTGATTAAAGTTAAATTGGTGCATCATTCAGATTTGCCTTCAGTAAACATGAAATAATAAACAAGCACCGACACGTGTAGGAGAAAAATAGCGTTAGCTGCCTGTTAGCCAATGCGTTTGGATGGTTGTTTTTTTTTAATCTATCAACTAGCTAGTCAAATGTGTTTAAAACATTACTGCATGTTAGGGCTGGGTGATATGACAGAACTATATATATTTTAGGCAGCGATGCTATAAAGTGTGAATCTATTCAACTTTTCAAAATCATTTACATTTAGTTTTGCATTCAGAATATGTCTAGATATATTTCAGCCTAGGGATAGTTCACCCAAAAATGAAAATTTGATAATTTTTTACCCTTGATACACAGCCACGTCCAACTGTCCTGAGAACAAGCTTTTCATCCGGCAAGTTACATGTGTACGCGCTCTGGTGTATTTTACGCAAACGCCAGAAGCGATCTGTCGCGTGTATACGACACTCATTTGTTCACACAGTGCACAGAGATTGTGTGTATAGCGGTTAATCAAAACGGTAATTACTTGCTATATCCTGATTCAAACCGATTGAAAGCTAAAAGATTATGTTTGCTTGCGCAAACTCATCCGGAACTTTTACAGATTTTCCCTTCTGGCGTTTGCGTATACACATCTAACGTGCCAGATGAAAAGCTCGTGCTCATGACAGATGGACATGGCTGTGTATCAAAGGTAAAAAATTATATAAAAACTGTACCCTGGAAATCCAGAGGTCTTGCGAGAGCACAATTTGAATTGTCTCTGCAAGACACTCTGGGATCGAGCAATGATTAGGGTTACCACTTTTAATACCCAAAAATAAGGGACGCATTTGGGGGGGGGGGGGGGTCATCTCAAAAATGCTGCAGTAAAAAGGTTTCATATGAGTTGTGCATATAATATGGGACGTCCTGAATAAGAACTGATCATTGTTTTTTTCTACTTTTTAGAAATGGGGTCTATATACCCCGTTAAAATGTAATCATGCCCCATATCTCAAAAATGCTGCAGTAAAAAGGTTTCATATGAGTTTTGCATATAATATGGGCCGTCCTGAATAAGAACTGATCATTGTTTTTTTTTCTACTTATTAGACTCTAAAGTCTAATAATGTCCCATTTCTCAGAAAAGAACCGTCAAGTACACCAATAAATAAAACGGATATTAAAGCAGAAATGAAAATAAATAAGCAAAAATTCAAGCGCGTTCTCTCTGTGTTGTTCCTGAAACTACCGTAATCACTGTAATATGCGCGCACACTTAAAATCAATTGCGGCTGGCTTGACCGTGTTTTTCTGAACCGCGGCTGGCTTTACCGCAGTGATTATTTGCATGAGACGCTGCTTTAAAAAAAATTATAAAAAATACGGGACAAAACCCGTCCCGTATTGATTCAAAACGGGACGCGCAATTTCATTCTCAAATACGGGACGATTCCGTATTTTAAGGGACGGGTGGCAACCCTAGCAATGATGCATGTTACTGCAATACGTAAGCAGTTCTGGGAACCGATCAAATCGGTATATCTGATGTAGGCGGGCCAGAGGCGAGCTAAGCTGATGACGACAGCGCTGCGACGTCCAAAATCATTTTACGAGTTCACACTTACATATAATAAACTGGGAATGGGTTATGCGTATTTGGTGAGCTGTCCGATGGAAGGGCTCCGAGCTCGGAATTTTGGCCCGAACACAGAATACCTCCGTTAGGACAGAAAACAGTTGTTAGTGTGGAGAAGGGGTGGAGGAGGGATGCTAAAAATCTGTCAAAGAACAGAGGTGAGGTTGTGGTATAAATACACGTCTGTTAATTAGGTTGATTACTAATTGCGCTCCTCATGATCATCGTTAATCGTTGTTAATAAAACATAATTTAGTAAACATTGAATGATGGCTACAGATGAACACCAGTTGTTTGAAACGGCTTTGGCTGCTACAGTGAACGAGTTAGACTTGGCTTTTCATATAACAGAGGAACAGAAAACCACGCTCGAATCGTTCCTTTGCAAGAAGGATGTTTTTGCTGTTTTGCCAACTGGATACGGCAAGAGTTTAATCTATCAGTCAGCTCCGCTGGTAGTTAAGCGTATTGTGCGACCACAAAGAGGAACAGATCTGAAGCAGACAATGCCAGATAGCATTCGGCAGTCCCCAGTCCTGGCTGTTAAAAAAGAAGTGGCGATAAATGTTATCGAACAAGGTCTACCGGGACAACCTGATCGGGATTCTGGTGGATGAGGTCCATTTCATTAACAAATGGTAAGAGGCACTTGGTAAACTTACTGTAACGAAAAACGGAACTATTCAATAGTAAAACAGTAGCCTAACTTGAACAGGATGATATGTCTCGCTGCTGAATGAAAAGCTAGCGTCCATCCACATATTAGTTGATAGTTAATGAATAGTTTGATGGGCCCTAATTGTTTTATGAGGTTGATTTGGCTGTCGTAATTAATAGTTATTAATCTTGTCACATTGTTTATGTTATAACATTGAAATCCACTAGCTCAGGATATGTCACATCGTGTATTGTTGTGATTGGTCGTGACGTTATCCAATTGCGTGCAGTGAGAGTTTCAAATTCACGCTTGGTGCCGCCCATCGAGTTAGGCCCTTTTCATTCCTCGATGCCAGACCCTTAATCTTAATAGATTAGGATCTGGATTTTTCCAGGCTATAAATACTGTTCAGTTTCTCGCAAGAACCGATCGTTTCGTGTCTTAGGACATTAATGTATTGTCACGAGCCGCAGGGTGTAATTTGGATTTGTCTGTGCATGTTTTTTGGCTGGTAGACTGCGCCGGTTTTGTTAAAAATCTTTGTTTGTGTTCTACTGAGGGGTGAACTATCCCTTAAAGGGATGACGGCCAATTTCAAATGTATTTTGTCTATTTTAAAAATACAAAATACTGTATTTGTATTTTAAATACATTTTTTACACAGTATTTTGTATTTGTATTTAAATACATTTTTCCACTCAGTATTTTGTATTTTTATTTTAAATACATTTCAATGTATTTATGCCCATCTCTGAACACGCGTTATAGTTGCCTTGCCTACTTCTCACAGCGACTGGTTGTCGCCCAGCGTTTTGCGCTCGAGATTTGCATAAAGTTGAGGAATGCCCAACCTTTTGACACTCTCAGCTGCTCTCAATGCTTTCTTCGCGCCGCTTCCAATCCCAAAATGCACCACGCGACCGTTTACGCGCAACTGCCATATGAATGAATTGAAAACGCTCGCTTCGTCCCGCTCACTATGTGCCAGTGTGAACGCACCGTAACACCTAAAAACTCTGCGGAAAAAAAAACGAAGTAGCGGGTTATAGCTGGCTGGTTTTAGCTAGTGGCTTCCCAGCCTGACCAGCCTGGCCAGGCTGAAAAAGTGGCCAAAACCCCTCTAAAACCAGCCTGCTGACCAGCTATAGGCTGGTTTTAGCCGTTTTTTTTCACCAGGGAAACAAGGATGTCCCTACCAAAAACACAAAAATGTTTCGGTAGTGACAATTTTAGATACTTTTGAACCTAGCCCAAAGATGCTAAGCAACACATGATTAGCTAGCACAGTTCTGAACAGTTGTACACATAAAAAAACTAAATTTTATTAAAATTATATATATATATATATATATATATATATATATATTATATATATATATATATATATATATATATTACTTCTCTTAAAAAAACAACAACAATGGAATAAAACGCAAAAAATATTTCAATATCGTTTTCATAAGTTGAAATATAGGGGTAAGGATTCGGGACATCCACCTCCCAATTGAAAGTACCCACTAAATGATAATTTTATAATAATTTTATAGTGGGTTTAATAGATAATAAAAATATCTTGATAAATATCTAAGATTTGAATACTTAAATTCTTTTTAAATGTGTGTTTTGGTTGTGTCTGTCTATCTATCTGTTAGCAGTGAGAAATCATGATCTATGCAGAAACAACACAGCAAAAGAAAGGTGCTTTATTTGGATGTGAAGCTCTGATGCATGATTTAAATGAATTTCTCATGGTAAATCAAACAAATATATGTTACATTTCAATATGCATACTGCTTACAAATTTTAATACAGCATTTCAGTCATGTGACCTTCCTCAGGCATTGTTTAAACATGAATAAAATTAGCACTGTGTGGGATTCATAATTTTTCTTAGATCTTTTTGCTTTTATTTCTCCTATGCACCTGGTTATATAATTTATCAGGAGCACCAGTGGCTTTAATTAATATATTAAAATGAAAATATAAAAAAAATAAAGCTAGCTTTGGACTACAATCAGCATGCCAAAAATATTTTCTTGAGTCTGGTCTCTATGGTCTGTGTGCTCACTGAAGCAAGATGTATCTCATACAGTCTGCATCAGTGGCCAAAGATTAGTAGATGGTTGGCTTGATAAAAATGGTCAAACGCAATATTCTTCTTTACACTGGTTTATAAAAACAGCTCCGTCATTACTATGGCTGTGTGTGCTTGCGCTCTTGATGAGAATGCCCTTGCATATCTGGGTGTCACAACATGGTACTGATGACAGTGATAAGCGCTGATAGCTGATGTTAAACTCGGGCCTTCGTTAACATAAACACCCAACAAACATTGCAGGAAGCTGTATGGACTGGAAACGGCGGGTTAAAAATAGTCCAATTAGAAATATTTGACAATGTTGCTCTGCATGTATAACACCCCCACCCTCCCGTTTAATAATGGCGAAAAAATATCTCAGTTCCGGTTCAAGAGAGAGAGAGAAAATCCAAAAACAGTAAGTCAGCACAGTTTTGCTGTGGTTCAAATGCTCTCCCTTTAATAATTTACACCCTTTTATAGTGCTTGCTTTGTTTCAAAAGAAATTAAAGTTGGATACTGTATCTAAGGCTTTATGTTCTGTACTGCAGAAAACAGACTGTAGGTCCTGCTCGACTGAATGTAATCTGAAATATGAAGCTTCAAGGCTGAATATTAATCATTCCTTACAAGCTTTTTTTTAAAAAAAAAAGCCAAAAAGCATAGCTGTTTTTCTTGCACAAAGAAACATCATATGTAACACAATCAAAGACTTAACCAGTGACCAGTAAAACTTGAAACTCATGCTCACCAGTGTGAAAATATACAACGAGATGGTGCTCAATAAGATGTGAAAACAGATCAAAAGGTTTCTAGTGGTTAATTGAATTAATCAAGGCCATTTGACAGTCATTTAACAGTCATTTATGTTATTTATGCTTCAATTTGCATTTTCGTTCAGTAAAGCACCGCCTGTGTGTTTGAAGACACACAAACAACCGCAGTGGTGTTTGCAGAGACGTAAACAAATTCCTCTGTAAACAATTAAGAATTAATGCTTCACTCCAAGTCTCGACATGCCATAGAGCGCTGCTCATTGCTATAAAATATTGCACTCCTGAATAAACTCAGGACCTGCGATTCGAGTCTTTTGATCTTCCCGGGTCTGTGCTCACACTAATTGGCCATATTATCCCAGACAAAAACAGTGTGATGACATTTTTGCAACACCATTGGTAAAAGACTCCTCAGGCATTTGGATAAACCAGTGTTACACGATCCGTGAGAGCGGCGCCCCGGGCAAAAAGAGAGTTCACCAGGAACGTCCAATATAGATGCTCCTTCACATTCCCAAATGAACCATGTGACATGCTTTGCGTTAACGTCAGCGTGGCTATTCGGTTTAATTAATGCTCGATCCTTAATTTATTTGTTCTCGCGCTCTCTTTCGCTTGAGGTTCATTCAGTGGGGGAGCTCTTAATGAATTAGAACATCTTTGGTGCTTGGAGATGAAAGTATTTTTGGCAGGGATAGGGGTATTTTTAGTCCAAGAAATAATTTTCTTCAGAGAGAGAGAGAGAGAGAGGGAAAGGGGGAGAGAAAGACAGAGTGAGAGTGCCATGTTGCTGAAATCTGGTTATTAGTCTGCTTGTCTGCTCCCTCCTTCCCTCTGCAGGCCCTGACATTATTTAAATAGCCGCACACCCATCCCATAGTGCCCAGCCGTGCACCAGAGTGGCTAATTTGGGTAAGCCTCATTCATCTAGAAAAAAAATGCAACTGTATATTTTAGAAGATGACATGGTAGAAGGGAAAAGAAAGGGTAAAAGAAAGGGATGAAAAAAGAGATAGTGTGTGCAGCTGCTGTGGAGTTTGTTAGTGAAGCATACTGTCAATGTATAAACCTGGGTATAATTGGTTTTAGAGCAACATGGTACTGATGACAGTGATAAGCGCTGATAGCTGATGTTAAACTCGGGCCTTCGTTAACATAAACACCCAACAAACATTGCAGGAAGCTGTATGGACTGGAAACGGCGGGTTAAAAATAGTCCAATTAGAAATATTTGACAATGTTGCTCTGCATGTATAAAACCCCCACCCTCCCGTTTAATAATGGCGAAAAAATATCTCAGTTCCGGTTCAAGAGAGAGAGAGAAAATCCAAAAACAGCAAGTCAACACAGTTTTCAGTGGAGGTTCAAATGCAGACTCTCCCTTTAATAATTTACACCCTTTTATAGTGCTTGCTTTGTTTCAAAAGAAATTAAAGTTGGATACTGTATCTAAGGATACTGTATCCCAGCCGTGCACCAGAGTGGCTAATTTGGGTAAGTCTCATTCATCTAGAAAAAAAATGCAACTGTATATTTTAGAAGATGACATGGTAGAAGGGAAAAGAAAGGGTAAAAGAAAGGGATGAAAAAAGAGATAGTGTGTGCAGCTGCTGTGGAGTTTGTTAGTGAAGCCTACATACTGTCAATGTATAAACCTGGGTATAATTGGTTTTAGAGCGTGCAAGCCCCATCCACCACTCTCGGCACAGACCTTCAGCCTATTTTGACTTAATTCACTTTATTCCATTGTTCTCTGAAGTACTTGATTCTCACTCATCAGTTGAATGAGAGGTCAAAATATGGACTTTTTTTCACATTAAATCTTTTTATATTTTCACCTTTTTTACTTTTATGTACATTTATAGCACTATGCTTTATGTTATTACCTTGGCACTGAATTACAGACAACTGGTTAATGCCGCTGCTAATATAATGGCTGAGGGCAAATTTGGCGTCTTTCTCTCTTTTTCTGTTCTGACTTCTGATTTAGCACTTTTAAAAAGTCATAAAAATGCGACTGTGCTTTTTCTTTTGCTTTTGGGGCAAAAGATTTCTTCACTATAATGACTTTAGAGTCTGAGAACCTGGAAATGTGAAAAAGGTCAATTTAAGTATGACTACTGAGTTTATTCAACTGTTCTATTAAAGGAATAGTTCACCCAAAAATAAAAATTTCCCCATGATTTGCAAACCTTCAAGCCATCCTAGGTGTATATGACTTTCTTCTTTCAGACGAATACAATTTGAGTTATATTTAAAAATGTCCTGGCTCTTCCAAGCGTTATAATGGCAGTGAATGGGTGTTGAGATTGTGAAGTTTAATAAAGTGCATAAGAGAAAAATATCCATATTTAAAACTTTAGAAACCTTAATCCGGATGGATGTACTTCATTTTGCTTCAAAATCTCAACACAAAATTAAGACTTTCAGTCTTTCAGTCAATTATAATTGACCTATACTTTTAATAAATCTTTTGTTTGAGATACTTAAGAACAGTATATTTTAGTCTGTATGTTTTCCTGACTCTTAACGCTTAAAGGGATGGTTTACTCAGAAAATAAAAGTTCTGTCATCATTTACTAACCTTCATGTTGTTCCAAACCTGCATGACTTTCTTTCTTCTGTGGAACATAAAAGAAGACATTTTAAAGAATGTTGGGGTTCAACAAAATTAAACTTTCCTGACTTTCCTGGTAGGACAGCCTTCAAACATCAGAACTTTTAACATAAACGTGTGTTGGCGTGTGCTCACATCCACCCTATAATGATTTTAAAAAATCCCTTTAAAATCCCTATAAATTATAACCTTTTCCAAATTAAGCCATTTATACGTCACACAGTCCAATGCCACTCCCATAATTGTTGATTGACATGGCCGTCTTACCTTAGACCCGTCCTGAGTGAGCTGTGAACTGTCCGCCATTGTTACGATGCCAACCCAGGAGTAGACAAGAATGTCTCCTAAGCGATTGAGGTGTTTTGTTGTTGGGTGTAATAATGAACATACCAGTCATCATTTACTTCCGACATCTCGCTGCTGAAGACGCAGAGGATTAACATTACTTTCATTTTTGAAGGGAATGCGCCAATCCCCGATCTACCTAAATGCGTCTATGTTCGCATGAATCATTTGTAATAACTTCACCTACAGAAGAAGTGAGTATAAGGGTATTTTATGAATCTTTGGTAACTACCATTGAGAAATTTTAACCAAAGTATGTTACAGACTTTTCATTAAAACCCTTAAGAATTATATCAACTTGTGGAAAATGGGCATCCAAGGACCCTTTTAAAAGGCACAACTTCAAAGTTTGTCTCGACGAACTTGCTAGTTAGTCCATTTTTGATTATATTCATTTCTGGGCTATGTTTTGTTATTTTTATTTTGGCCAGGGTTCTTTTTTAGCTATATCTTGTTAATTAGACAACAGACCCAGAATGGACGTTGACCTACAAAGACGCCTGGGACTGTGAAAAAGAAAGTGGGAGACTGTGAATGCAAATGTGAGAAAGAAAAAGAGAAACAGAAAGAGGGAGAGACAGCAATGATTGCTCAGATGATGCTTATTTATTTCCCCTCTAATAAGGTGCCCACTTAAAGGCCTTAAAAAGCCTTTTACTGTCTGCTACATTAAAGTATTACAGGGTTTAAAAATCAAGATTGAATTTCATTTGTTTTGTAAACAAAATGCACCAGCATTTATCTTGATGTCTCTCAGCAGTGCGCCAACATTATTAAAGGATTTCAAACGAAGGTTTTGGAATGTCAAACCTTTCCTTCTGTAATGCAGATTACTTTTACAGTCCTAAAAGTGAAAGTGTCAAACTGAGATTTTCATATTTTCAATGCCAAAGAAGATCCATTTTAGGTTCCTCAAAGAATGTTTAAATTAGCAGTTTCTAAAGCCCTATTCAGAAAGGACTAGTTTTCCAGGGGGACATTTTGTGTTTTACAGATGTACTTTGCCATTTCAATCCCATGCGAATCTGCCAATTCTGTGTTTTTCTCACAACCTCTGTAAAATGCCAGAGCAAATTACCTACTGTTTTTCAGCACACTCAATGGTCCTCTGAGAAATCAAATCCTGTCCGAATGTGAATGTCTGTGATAGAAGGTTTGCTCTTACGTCACAATTTGGTCAGTTACCCGGATGCGCCACCATATTGGAGATACTCAGATGTAAACAACAGTATTGATTGCATGGTTAATATACTACTGAAATACATTGTTCTGCTAATTTATGCTGTCTAAACCATGGGAAAATTGTGTGGAAGCTGCTAAATCATATAGAAAAAGACTTCTGAAGTGCAGAAAAGGGCGTAGTATAAGATACATACGAGCAGTATTAAGATATTAGCCTGATTTTTTCACCTACCTGACTGGAAATAAGAACAAACCCGAATGTTAAGACTCTTGGCCTGGAAATCCTGGTTCAGTTTGGCCAACCACAAACGCCTTTTGTTCCTCAGACAGTTTTTTGCACTCTTCTCCTTGATTTGTTATAACTCTTGGCAGTCTATAGTACTCCAAATGTACAGCCGATTAGTACAGCCCAAAACATGACAGTAATTAACTATTTTCAGCAGCAATAATCAGCAAATTATACAAGTTTTGTTCGGTTCAGTGGCATTGCTTACATTCACTGCAGCCAATATGGCCGATTGATGAGGCGCTGTGAAAACACTCTATTGAAACTCAAACGTAGTTTAGAAAACTAGTCCCATCCGAATAGGGCTTAAAGGAGTAGTTCACTTTCAGAACAAAAATTTACAGATAATGTACTCACCCCCTTGTCATCCAAGATGTTCATCTATTTCTTTCTTCAGTCGTAAAGAAATGGTGTTTTTTGAGTAAAACTTTTCAGGATTTCTCTTCTTATTATGGACTTCTATGGTGTCCCCTGAGTTTGGATGTCCAAAATGCAGTTTAAATGCAGCTTTAAAGGGCTCTAAATGATACCAGCAGAGGAAGAAGGGTCTTATCTAGCAAAACGATCGGTTATTTTCTAAAAACATCTACAACTTATATACTTTTTAATCTCAAATGCTCATCTTCCCGAGCTAGACAAGACGAGCATTTTGAAGTTAAAAAGTATATAACTTTTTTTTTTTTTTTTGTAGAAAGTAACCGATCGTTTCACTAGGTAAGACTCTTCTTTCCTCGGCTGTGATCGTTTAGAGCCCTTTGAAGCTGCATTTTGGAAGTTCAAACTCGGGGGCACCATAGAAGTCCATATGGAGAGAAATCCCGAAATGTTTTACTCAAAAAACATAATTTCCTTACGACTGTAGAATTCAGAAACTCTTGTTATTAGCGACACCTGTGGTCATTAAGTGAACTGCAGCCAGCAACACTCTTGCTCGTGCTCGTACTCGTTCGCACGTAACATACAAGAACAGACTGAACGTGATTCAAGGCCCAGGTGTACTCACGGTTAAATAAGGTAAAATAAGAAATACTTGCAGTAAACGAACATCCCAACACCACCACGCTGCTGAGAGCAACGTTTGATGATGAATATGTAAATACGCTGCGTGCTTTCCTCTCAGTAACAAAATAAACACATAAAGATGACAGTGGTGAGAAGCAGTAAAGAAAGCATCTGATCATAGCGATGTGGATATGTTTGCACCAGCTCTGCAATTCACCGGCATCATGTCGACAAATGAGGTAATTAAAATTACACTGTGTTATGATTATAAAGTTTATATGACGATGTGAGACTATAGATTGAATTAATTCATTTTCTTTTCAAAACACATTACAGTACAGAACAAGTCTTTTGGCATTAATCTGAGGATTTTATAAGCATTCTTTTAATGTGTCTAAACAGAGGCTCTCGGGAGCGCGCATAAACGCTACATCCTTTTGATTTTCCCGGCAAAACGTCCTTCGCATAAAACAGGCTAACAGTCGACAGCCTGGGAAGTATAAGGAGGTCCCTTTTTTGAGATTCAATGCAAGCTGTTCACAAAATTGGCAATAAAAAAGCGATTAATGCATAATAATTCTTACATATAGACCCTACATTAAATAAAAACTTAATGTTCTCTTACGAGAGGGAACGAGTACTGCGTAAGAAGTATCTTACGCTAGGGGAAAATCCTTTTCTGCGAGATATTGAAGCCAAAAATTATCCTTAATTTTGAAATAATGTAAAGCGCGTTGCAGCAGCATACAGACATAGGCGAAACAGCTTGCGCGCCTATTGGCTGCTCTGCGGCAACTGCAGCAGCCTATTAGAGCGAGGCCTGACGCGACGCCAGATCCAATGGGGGCATTTCGCGCCCTTTGCGTCGCTTCGCGCCCTTTTCGTAGCTTCCCGCCTAAAAGGGCGTGGTCTAGACCTATAAATATCGCTCATAGGCAGCTATTATCTGATTTTTCATCCTTCAAGCGAAGCACACGCATCGCTGGAGCCGGATAAGAAGCCGCCGTTTGACTGCAAGCATCTCAGCGGGACGAGCCACTGAAGCTGCTGGCCACGCCGCCTTCCGTGCCTTCCTGCTGCGCTTTCCGGCGCCTATATCCTTTATAATCTACAGTGTGTTTCGCCGCTGCGATACACACTGTTTCTCTAAAAAGAGCAAAGCGTCTTTTTAAAGATGCCTTCATACGGCTCGTGCAGATGCCAATGGTGACTCTGAGGACTTGCCTTGCCTTCTTCACTGAGACTGCTACCCCGCCCGCCGCGGTGTAGCGCCGTAAAAAGCGCCGTGCCCAGCGGGCCCCGGACACTTCCCCCAGCCGACAAAGCTCGCCGGTTCGCCCGCCTGCTTCATCGACCTCGTCAGCCTCTGTTCCGGACGTAAAGCGGCCGCTGTCTGCCACCGCTTCCATCGACGCCGCTGACGAGGGGGGCCATGAAGGAGGAAGAGGATTTCCGTTTCCCGCCAAAGCGGGAACGCGCATGCTGCTCAGAAGAGGCGATAGCAGCCCACTTATGTCTGCCCTCCGCTGGACGGCGTGCTAAGTCGGCCCTTCCCTCTAAAGCTTGCCGTCAGACGTCAAACCTGCTTCGCCGCGCTTTCGCCGCCGCCTAGCCGCGTCAGCGCTGCGTAACATGGTCTCTCACCGTTGCTGAGAGGCACCCGTGGTTAACACTTTCTGACGTTTTTCTCGTCTGGCCGCCGCCCCGCCAGACGCGGCCCGCGGCCCAGGATTGAGTTGAAACCTGAGCCTCCGAAATCGTCCTAGCACAACTGGGAAAACGACGGTGTACGAGTCCCGCTGTTGCCGGACCCCCACCAAAGTTATTCGCTCGTCCAGTTCCAGGAAATGTGACTGTTCCAGTGTTTTCTGCAGCCAACAAACCGGCTCCGTCGCCCGTTTGCCTGCACACAAAAGTCGTTCCCACGGCTACACAGATAAACCCCCAATAAAGTGTATTGTCTGGTGTCCCGGCCACGGCCGATGGTGTTTCATGTGTCGTAAGAATGCCCACTAACCAGTGCTCATCTCTAACGTTACACACAAGCACAGCGCACATAAAATCGACACAGATCGATTGCGCTTCACAACCGGCCACGGCCGATGGTGTTTCACGTGTAAGAATGCCCACTAGCAGTGCTCATCTCTACACTCAAGCACAGCGCACATAAAATCGACACAGATCGATTGCGCTTCACAACCGGCCACGGCCGATGGTGTTTCACGTGTAAGAATGCCCACTAGCAGTGCTCATCTCTACACACAAGCACAGCGCACATAAAATCGACACAGATCGATTGCGCTTCACAACCGGCCACGGCCGATGGTGTTTCACGTGTAAGAATGCCCACTAGCAGTGCTCATCTCTACACACAAGCACAGCGCACATGAAATCGACTCAGATCGATTGCGCTTCACACGTGGTAAATATGCCCGCTTCACAGTGGCCACAGACACCACATTATGCACGTCAAACGGTTTCTGTGAAAACGAAACCAAAAGTGCATTCGCTCTACGCAGGCAAACATTGTTTGGAGTGTGTTAAATGTGCCCGCTGCTCCACAGCCACATCCACACACAGACATAATAGTTCCCGCTATCAGCGTGCCCCATGCCTCAAATATCACGAGCACGTTTTGCATGAAATCAGCGTGCATTCGCTCCATGCAAGCGAACTATGTTTGGAGTGTGTTAAATGTGACTGTTCCAGTGTTTGCTGCAGCCAACAAGCCGGTTCTGTCGCCCGCTTGCCTGCACACAAAGGTTGTTTTCACGGCTACCCAGATAAATCCCCAATAGAGTGTATTTTCTGGAGTCCCGGCCACGGCCGATGGTGTTTCACGTGTAGACAAAATGCCCACTCCTCCAGTGCCCATTTCTACACACAAGCACAACCTGTCATACACCCTGCGCGCATAAAATCGGCTCAGATCGATTGCGCTTCACATGTGGTAAACGTGTCCACTTAACAGTGCCCACAGACATCACATTATGCACGTCAAAAGGTTTCTGTACAAACGAAACTAGCGTGTATGCAGGCGAACGGTGTTTGCAGTGTGTTAAATGTGCCTGTTGCCACACAACCACATACACACACACACACACAGACATAATAGTTCCCGCTATCAGCGTGCCCCACGCCCCGAATGTCACGAGCACGTCTCTGGTGCCACAGCATACCGAAACCACTCCGTTAATGAAAGAACGGAGCGCGCTTCGTATTCAGCCTCTAGCTATTCATGCAAACGCATTGGAAAAGCTTCCAGGGGTCTCGAAATGGGTGCTGGACATTATAAAAGGAGGCTATTCGCTACAGTTTCACCGACGCCCGCGCCGCTATACAGCGCGCGTCGAGACCACAATGCAGACAGAAGCAGCACACCTGCTTCGAGCCGAAGTGGCGAAACTATTGAGCAAAGGGGTCATAGAGCCCCTTTCTCAAGCTCAAAGCGAAGGGGGGCTGTACAGCAGATATTTCCTGGTACCGAAAAAAGACGGGGGTCACAGACCCATATTAGATCTAAGGCAACTGAACAAAGCGCTGGTGAAGCGTCGGTTCAGGATGCTCACGACCAGAAAAATCCTCGCGCAAGTTCGCCAAGGAGACTGGTTCGTGTCAGTGGATCTGAAAGACGCGTATTTTCAAATACAGATAGCGTCACGTCACAGGCGATTTTTGAGATTCGCCTTCGAGGGCCAGGCATATCAGTACACAGTCCTGCCGTTCGGTTTGTCCCATTACGAAGTGCATGGACGCAGCGCTCGTTCCTCTCAGACTGAAAGGCGTGCGCATACTGAACTATTTGGACGATTGGCTGATTCTAGCGCAGTCTCGCTCAGTGCTTGTACAGCATACGACCATGTTACTCGATCACCTCGAGAATTTGGGTCTCAGAGTCAATTGGGCGAAGAGCTCACTGTCCCCCAGTCAGAAAACTTCCTTCCTGGGCACAGAATTGGACTCGCTGGCAATGATAGCGCGGCTGTCACCACAGCGCGCAGCAGACATTCAGCGCACAGCGGGCTCGTTCCGCTGCGGCGCGTCTGTCCCGCTCAAAAAAAAAAAAAAAAAAATTCAGAAAATGCTGGGTCTCATGGCCTCAGCGTCATCAGTTCTGCAGCTGGGTCTGCTATGTATGCGCCCACTGCAGCTCTGGCTGAAAGCGCGCGTCCCGCGTCAAGCGTGGGCGCCCGGTCGGCTTCGTATCACGGTCAATCAGTAATGTGTCACAGCCCTGAATCCGTGGAGAGCAATCGACTGGTACCAGTTAGGTGTAAGCCTGGGGACTTCCTCGAGAATAAAAGTGGTGTCTACGGACGCGTCCACCTCGGGATGGGGGGCTCTGCTCGAGGGCAGACCGTTTTTTGGCCAGTGGTCAGAACGGGAAAAGCTCCTGCATATCAACTGCCTCGAAATGTTGGCAGTACAGAACGCGCTGATGCGTTTCTGTCCCCAAATAAAAGGAAACCATGTATTAGTCCGCTCGGACAACATGTCAGTGGTTTCCTATATAAATCGCCAGGGCGGTCTCAGGTCCAAAAACCTATACAGACTTGCAGAACGCCTCCTGGTATGGGCTCAGCGCAACCTGCGCTCGCTGAAAGCAGCGCATGTGCCGGGGCTTCTAAACATAAGGCCAGACAGAATGTCCAGGAACAATGTTCCAGCAGGCGAATGGTCTCTACACCCACAGACAGTACAACTACTGTGGAAGAAATTCGGCAGAGCGGAAGTAGACCTGTTTGCGTCTCCGAACAACGCTCACTGTCTGGAATTTTACTCAAAAAGCAGAGACGCGCTGGCCCACGAATGGCCCCGCCGTCATCTCTATGCTTTTCCCCCCGTCTCTCTCCTACCTCAGGTGATAGAGGGGGTCAGGGAAAAAGGATGTTCAATACTGCTGATAACGCCGTTTTGGGAAAACCAGCCCTGGTTCCCAGCGCTGATGCAGCTGACGAGCACTGTCCCGTGGCCGATACCAGTGAGGAGAGTCCTTCTCTCTCAGGCCAGCGGCTCGATTTGGCATCCTCACCCAGAGCTGTGGTCCCTTCATGTCTGGGCCACCAGCGAATATATGATGAACTCCCTAAAGGAGTATTAAACACGATCACGCAGGCTAGAGCCCCGTCTACGAGACGGCTCTATTCCTCAAAATGGTCAGTGTTTTCGGGCTGGTGCGCAGCTCGCGGCTCGTCACCCACTAACTGTGGTGTGATGGAGGTGCTTTCCTTTCTACAAGAGCTGCTGGACAAGGGCAGAACCCCGTCCACGCTCAAAGTCTATGTGGCGACCATAACAGCGTTCTCGAGCACAACGCTAGGTCAGTCAATAGGAAGGAACGATTTAGTTATTCGCTTCCTGAAGGGAGCTAGAAGACTAAATCCCCCCAGACCTCCCACAGTCCCCGTATGGGACCTTTCTGTGGTACTAGAGGCTATGAAAGGTGGACCATTCGAGCCTCTGCAGACGATTGATTTGAAATACCTGTCTCTTAAGACCGTGTTTCTGCTGGCTCTCGCTTCAGTGAAGCGCATAGGGGATTTGCACGCACTCTCTGTGAGCGCGACGTGCATGGAATTTGGACCTAATGACTCTAAAGTCATACTCAAACACAAAACATGGTTACGTTCCAAAATCACTCAACACACCGTTTAGGGCACAGGTCATCGCGCTGTCAGCCCTACCGGTCAATGATGAGGAAACGGACGCGAACCTCCTATGCCCAGTCAGGGCATTACGAGCTTACGTGTCTCGCTCGTCTGCTTTTAGACAGACAGAGCAGCTTTTTGTTTCGTTTTACGGGCGTCCCAAGGGACTGGCCGCGTCGAAACAGAGCTTATCCAGATGGATAGTTGATGCTATTGCGTTGGCATATGCTTCCAAGGGCATGCAGTGTCAGGTGTCAGAGCACATTCCACGAGGGGCGTGGCCTCATCGTGGGCGTGGTCGAGTGGGATTGCCTTGCAAGATATTTGTACGGGGGCGGGCTGGGCCTTTCCGTCTACATTTATAAGGTTTTACAACCTGGAGGTTCCCGCCTTACAGGCCAGATTGCTGTCAGTCTAGATGTTCAGTGTTGTCTGACCTGATGTTATCAGCTCGGAATGCTGCGTCTACTGAGCACAGCTCTAGGGTCGACAGTGAAAGTGATAGCACAAGATGTGTCTGAGCAAACTGTGTGAAGACCCTTATTCTTACGTCAGCTCAGGCCGTAACCCCGCCCTGTATGTACGTTTACTTAGCGTCTGAGTGACGCTGCACTATGTGGAAGAGTGCGGCGTTGCCCCTCCCTCTTCCCTGGACTCCCTGTGAGTTCTATAGGTGATTATGAACTGTATGAACCCCGGGCTTTCGCCCTTGGGTCTTTGGTGTCAGATCTCAGCATGCACGGCGTTTTACACTGGGTCCCCTAGCGTAAGATACTTCTT
>NC_133362.1:35391653-35451998 GCF_049309525.1 Garra rufa | reverse complement strand
TGAGATTAATGTTTTAAATATAAAAAATTGCCAGTAGGTGGCGGCAAATAATTGATTTTATAACTGAATCATTCATTTATTTAATTTGACAGCTGATTCATTCAGGAATAAAGCAAGTGACTGTCTTTATGAATGGGTAATAGATTTATTGACTCACTAGATTCATTTAAAAATGCTTGTTCATTCATACACAAAATAAACGAAACACTGCAAGTTTATATCTCGCAATTCTGACTTTATTTCTCGCAATTGTGAGTTTATATCTCAGAATTGTGAGATAGAAAGTCGCAAATTACCTTTTTTATTTTTTATTTAGTGGCAGAAACGAGCTTCCATACCTTTGAAGCTCACCTCAGCGCAAACACAAACATGCTGATCGTGTCAGTCACACTGGTGCTCCTAAATATTTTTTAGTTGCACACAGTAGTTTTTAGTGAAATGGTAGCACTGTAGAGCCCTGGATTTTTGGAAAAACCACAAAAAAAAAAAAAAAAAAAAAAAAAAAAAAAATTTGTCCCATACAAAGTATTTTTGGCTGTTGCTATAAATATATTTGTGCTACTTAAGACTGGTTTTGTGGTCCATGGTCACATATGTTTCTGAATTTTTGTTTTTGGCTAAACTGTCCTTTTAATATCTTCATAATATTTGCCTAATAATCTGATTTCTTTAGTAACAGTATGTATGCTGCTCTAAATGCATGGTCAGTTAGTGAAAGCGAATATTTAGCCATGTTTATGTCACATTGCTGTGGGTTTTGGCCCCCAGCGGTGGCCTCACCAAGGCTCCTAAGTCTGAGTGATCATTGGCCTTTCTTCGTCTCCGGTCCCCCGTCTTCCCATGCCCTGCTGGCCTCAGCAGCATCACAGCTCATCCAAACACTAGTCATCCTATGAAACCCCCATGAGCACCTGGGGTGAGCTTGTCCTGCCAGTGTGGCCTTTGGCAGCTTCTGTGTGCTGCTTTATCACCCTCCCTGTTCCTTGCTCTTTGCCTGTCACACTCAATTAGCCCAATGAAGTAACAAATCTGCCGCTCTATATTTTTCATTAGGGACTCAGGGAGCGGACAGATATCTGTGAGCCGTCATTTCCCTCAGTATAGAGAAGTTTATAATCAGCGTATGTATTTCCTCAGATGACAGTGTTTACTCAGCTCTCTCATTAGAAATCAATGCCGTGTTGGGAGTAGACAGCTCAAATGAAAATCAGTCAGGGCCAATTGACATTTTTGAGATAGAATGGTTGGGCTTGTCACACGCACATAATCAGAAGCAACAATTTAAAAGGATCCGAACGAACGGCTGAGAAGCTGTCACAAAATGTAGGAATAGGAAATGGAAAACAAAAGGGCTCAGAGGCGCTGAATGAAATGTGTGGGGGTTCGTATTCACAGACCCTTTTACTGGAAGTGGGAAGTGGTTTGAATGGGCAAGAAATCAGACAATAGCAGTAGCCTGTCAGGAAGCTGAAGGGTCTCTTAGAGATTACAGCCAAATGATGTTCCTACCTTGAGGCGAATGCATAATAGACATTAATCTGATTTGTGAATTAGTCAGCTCTGTCGTGATGGGGAAAAAATGAACCTGATTTGTTGTTAAACACCATTGTTGCACTTACACATTGAACAACATAAGATTTGATTAATCGCCAGAGAGACGTTAGGCTGCAGAGCACTTAAAATGCATAGCAGCGGCAAACTTATGAATAAATAAAATGGGCAAAACAATAAAACAAGGAGGAATAAATACAACAGACAAAAACACAATTAGATATCAATGAAAATAAAATGTATTTTAAACAGCCTATTACTAGTGCTTGGAAAACCTACAATGGCACAAGTCTATGGGTCAGTCTCAACAAAAAAACATTTGTATTCTCCTACATATACAGTGAGGAAAAAAATTATTTGATCCCCTGCTGATTTTGTATGTTTGCCCACTGACAAAGAAATGATCAGTCTATAATTTTAATGTGAGAGATGGAATAAAAATAACAACCAAAAAAAAAATCCAGAAAAAAACGCATTTCAAAAAAGTTATAAATTGATTAGCATTTTAATGAGTGAAATAAGTATTTGATCCCCTATCAATCAGCAAGATTTTTGGCTCCCAGGTGTCTTTCATACAGGTAATGAGCTGAGATTAGGAGCACTCTCTTAAAGGGAATGTTCCTAATTTCAGTTTGTTACCTGTATAAAAGACACCTGTCCACAGAAGCAATCAATCAATCAGATTCCAAACTCTCCACCATGGCCAAGACCAAAGAGCTGTCCAAGAATGTCAGGGACGAGATTGTAGACCTACACAAGGCTGGAATGGGCTACAAGACCATCGCCAAGCAGCTTGGTGAGAAAGTGACAACAGTTGGTGTGATTAATCGCAAATGGAAGAAACACAAAATGGAGCCCCCTCGGTCTGGGGCTCCATGCCAAATCTCACCTCGTGGAGTTTCAGTGATCATGAGAACGGTGAGGAATCAGCCCAGAACTACACGGGAGGATCTTGTCAATGATCTCAAAGCAGCTGGAACCATAGTCACCAAGAAAACAATTGGTAACACACTACGCCATAAAGGACTGAAATCCTGCAGCGCCCGCAAGGTCCCTCTGCTCAAGAAAGCACATGTACAGGCCCGTCTGAAGTTTGCCAATTAAAATCTGAATGATTCAGAGGAGAACTGGGTGAAAGTGTTGTGGTCACCAAAATTGAGCTCTTTGGCATCAACTCGCTGTGTTTGGAAGAGGAGGAATGCTGCCTATGACCCCAAGAACACCATCCCCACTGTCAAGCATGAAGGTGGAAACATGCTTCGGGGGTGTTTTTCTGCTAAGGGGACAGGACAACTGCACCACATAAAAAGGGACGATGGACGGGGCCATGTACCGTCAAATCTTGGGTGAGAACCTCCTTCCCTCAGCCAGGGCATTGAAAATGGATTGTGGATGGGTATTCCAGCATGACAATGACCCAAAACACATGGCCAAGACAACAAAGGAGTGGGTCAAGAAGAAGCACATTAGGGTCCTGGAGTGGCCTAGTCAGTCTCCAGACCTTATTCCCATAGAAAATCTGTGGAGGGAGCTGAAGGTTCGAGTTGCCAAACGTCAGCCTCGAAACCTTACTGACTTTAAGAGGATCTCCAAAATCAGTGGGACAAAATCTCTCCTGAGATGTGTGCAAACCTGGTTGCCAACTACAAGAAACATCTGACCTCTGTTATTGCCAACAAGGGTTTTGCCACCAAGTACTATGTCAAGTTTTGCAAAGGGGTCAAATAAATATTTTACTCATTAAAATGCAAATCAATTTATACCTTTTTTTTAAATGCGTTTTTCTGAAAAATTTTGTCATTTTGTCTCTCACTGTTCAAATAAACCTACCATTAAAATTATAGACTGATCGTTTCTTTGTCAGTGGGCAAATGTTCAAAATCTTTTCCCTCACTGTATTTGTAAACAAAATCTTTAACAATTAATAACATTTTTAACCATAATAATTTAGTATGTCCAGACCAGTAAAAAATATCCAAATACCTTATTTGCCTCTTTTTACTCATGCATTCTTCTTGCTTTAAGCAAATACACTTCATATATTTGTGTATTCATCATATTCTTTTCCCATTTGAAAGTGATACAGTTTAATAAATGAAAGCAACAGACTTATTTAGTGGCATCACCATCCTTTCAATAAATGAACATTTCAAGGATGAGTTCTCATCTTTTAAAGATGAGCGCTATGAGTCTTATTTTATTAGGTTTGTAGGTTTTCCATGATTTTCACCTTGCAGTTTCATGACTTTAAGCACAGCAGGGTTAGTCAGTGATGTAAAATTAAATGGCTACCTTTCTGAAGGCCTAATTGTGCCCTGACATTCAATAAAATTATTTCATTTACATTCAAGTCTCAAATGCAATGATTAAAAGGTTCTTTAAAAACAAAAAATGGCCTAATGAAATCTGAAAAATGACCCGTTTCAGAGTATGATGACCCCCGCATTACTTGCTCTGTGGAGCTACTGGCAATTAAAATTCAATATCACGGTGCATCTTAAGCCTCAGTCTCCTAACAGTTTGGGCACTATAACAAGCGTCACATATCGCAGCATGTTTACTCATCAATGATTGATCCGTCGTACCTATTAACGGTTTGACAATTTGCAAATAATTTTGTTTGCATTGGAGTCAGTGGTTATTAGTTCCCTCGCAGCTGTGAGATGAGTGGGGATGGTGATAGTGTCCTCACTGGAAAGATCATGCTCATTGAAGCTTGTAGATATTTTTAGACCCGTCATTGCCGAAGGTGGCAAAGAAGAGAGGGCTTCTGGATCTGGCTGTCTGCTGTCTCTCCCCTCTTCAACAGCCCCTGTTTCTCTGTGTTTCTGTCCGTGCTATAACAGAGCCAAGAGTTTCAATTAAGAAATAAAAGGCACCATAAGGTAGGCAACACAGAGGGTAATGGACTTTCTCTGTTGCTTTGTAAAAATGAGCCTGTCCCTTGTAACTTACGAGATTCCATTATTAGACTGGCACACAATTGCAGAGCCAACCTGTTTTCATTCCCTAAGACTGGTTTGAAATTACCTGGGCAGAAGAAACCGACTGCAACAGAAAGAGACGACTGAGTAAATGCCTTTCTCTAAGCACCTTAATTGCTGTCAACTGTCTCAACATTTAATAGAGTCTCGTTTAAAAATGGGCCAACATTGGGCCTTAACTGCTGCTCGGTGCTGCTTGCGTCCTCTCAGGCACAAGCAACAACTGCTGCCTTTTAAGATATGATTTGGAGTCATGTTAAAGATAAATGAAAGGCATAGTTCATCCAAAAAGGAAAATTATATAATCATTTACTCACCTTCATGTCACTCCAATCCTGTATGACTCACGAAACACAAAAGGAGAAGGTGAGGAATATCCAGGCCACTCTTTTCAATATAATTGTAAATAAAGACTTGGTTGTCAATCTCCAAAATGACAAAAAAGCATCTTACAAGTATCATAATAGAAGTTTGTACATCTTTAGCAGTATATTTCAAGTCTGTACATCTTTGGCACTGTATTTAAAGTCTTTTGTGAGGAAAATAATTAAGTGGTTCTTTTGAGTCAGTCTTTTAAATGAATCTGGAAAATCCCAATTGCATGAATTGCTATTGAAATGACAGGAATTCGTCCACAAAAATGTATCGAACAACACCTTAGATGATTTGTTCACCTATCTGAGTGATCTTGTAGTTAAGTGCATTTTTTTAAAGGTGCTGTTTGTAATTTTTTGCTGTACTGAAAAATAAAAAAACATAATATGTTTGTAGATATTTAGAGATCATGCTTATTTTACACATTTGTTTCTTAGAAAAAAATGCTACAGCCATTTATTCTACATTCAAATGTATGTTGTGTTGGAATGACATGAAAAATGTGCCAAAAATGTGTCTTCTGGTGGAAAACAAAGACTTTTAAGATGTAAATGACACGAAGTTAGCATTATAACCAGTAGATGGCAGCAGAGGATCACTCATTTACTTAGTAGCCATCAGCGTGGCCAAATTGGGCTACTTTAACACTGTTATCGCGGGTTGTTTTTCATGTCCGCGGGTTAAATTTAATTATTAATGGTATAAAAATTTTATTATAATGCATTAGATATTTAGAAATATTTTCAGATTTAATTTAAAAACTACTTTTTTTTTTAGTTTTATCTTTAACTGTAGCTGAAAATATATATTCAGCCAACATAGACTTGTTGCTGTAGTTTTGTTACTGTGCATTTACTCTGAATCAAGGGTTAGTTCACCCAAAAATTTTAATTACCCCATGATTTACTCACCCTCCAGGCATTCTAGGTGTATATAACTTCAGATAAATCCAGTCGGAGTTATATTAAAATTGTCCTGGCACTTTCAAGGCCAACACGCCGTGGAGAGATCAAAACTAAACAACGGTCACGAATTAGAAGTTCAAACCGAGGATTTGTAAAAGAAAAATGTCAAAGAATTTTAATATAAACCAAGAGGAGACTGGTTTTCCATTGCTAAAGTAAGGAAACTTCCCTTCCTTGTTCCTGTAAACACACATTGGTTTTCACGAGACTCACCAATTGTACGTCATCTGCCTAGAGCTGCTTCCGGGTACAACCAATTAGCGCAAGAGAGATTAAGGTGAATATTAAGTTTTAAATACTAATATTTTTCTTACAAAAAACACCGATTCCCTACAGGAGCCGTGTAAGGCACTTTTTTATTATGGATGGATGTACTTTATTGGACTTGTTTTGGACTGATGAAGAGAAAGACCCGCCTATGCCATTCTTAAGCTTGGAAGTCCCAAGATAATTTTTATTATAACTCTGATTGGATTCGTCTGAAAGAAGGAAGTCATATACACCTAGGATGCCTAGAGGGTGAGTAAATCGTGGTCTGATTTTCATTTTTAGGTGAACTAACCTTTTAATCCACAGGTCTATTTTGACATCGGCTTGTCAGATGTTTTGTTCCGTCTGTTGCTACAGTTATCACTGTCAATCATTCACTATAGTAATTTTGTACACTAGCGTTAGTCATTCCTGAAACAGTATAGGTGGATGTTTGGTCTTCTTATATAAAACTTTTCTTCAAATTGTGAACGGATTATGTAAATTATGTATTTTGACAGTTTACCGGAAATGACTGAGCTGGAAGGAAGTAACTGTGCATATAGTCTAATCACCCATTAGTGTTTCGACAGCCTGGGTTGCCATTTGGTGGAAAACAGCATATTGCAAACATAGAAGCCAGCAAAAATCTGGGCTCAGATTTTGCAGATTCTCCAGACTTAAAAAGCCTTAGCTCACCAACTAACAGTGCAAGGCTCGTCGCCATTCGTTGTCAGCTGCTCTCATTGGTGTTGTGTATCCTCAATCTGGCAACCCACATGAGCATCGAGTGTAGTGGAGCTCTCCAATCCAACTTATTCTTCAATTAGCCACTAAAGGGAAATAACTAGTAGAATAACAACATGCAGTAAACAGTAAAACAGTTTGCACTACAAACCAGTGTGTTCATAATTAAGATAATACATTAAAATAAAATCGTTAGACACCAGTTTGCAATATCAAGCAGTAAAACAAGCTGTTTTGTACAGCTAAAAATAGCTGGATGCGGATAAGAGAGAAAGCCAGAGCCATAAAATTTACAAATGGCCGCCCCCACTCTTAAGGGAAAAATAAAGTGGATACTTTGAATTTAGCCTGCAGAGCTCATTACAACCTCTGTCAATATCATATACAGCACCTTTAATGTATCAGACTGATTCACCAACAACCTAAAAGTCCTTTGGAGGGAAGATAATTAGTGAATAATGACATTTTTCACCCTCATGTGAAATTCCCAATCACATTATTTCCTATTAAAAGACTTGTTCAGTAAAAGAGAAGTAGTGTTGCCAAATTTGTAAATTAATCATTTTTTGAGTTGAATCTTTTCTATGAATGTGTGGATTCCTCTCACAAATCCACTCTGAATGGTTCATGAATCGTATTGATTTATAAACAACTTAAGGAATAGAAAATGACTGATTTTCAGTTTGTTCTTCACTCATAGCTATTAAATGCCTTCAGAAAACTTTGAGTACAGCACACAAGCCTTCTGAACCATTTTTGAAATGCTTTTGGAACCACGTTATTAGTATTAAGATGAAAAAGAGAAACCAGTACAGCACTAAAAAATTAAGTCATAGGACTTTGGAAGGACATGAGGGTAAGTAAATGATGACTGAATGATTATTTTGGGGCGAGTTAATCTCTTAAGTTTCACCATGAGAACAGAATGTCTCTGTTTTCAGTAGCTTGCATCAGATAACCTTACAGGGTCCCTGTTTGCAAGAATTTGCCCATCCTAAGGAGGAAAAAAGACACCCAAATACCTGGATTTTAACATTCCTTGAAGCAAAGAGAACAGAGTGGTTTTTCTTAATGTTAACATGACCTCACGCTCAGACAGCTTGACATCTAGTTATGCAGACATCCGTATCAAAACAATGCTCTTCCAGGCTGAACCAAGACACGCTCTGTATTCAGGTCACAGCGGTGAAGAGAGGAGACGAGGCATCTCCCCCAGCACGCTAACTCCGGCGAAAAAGAGGATGAGCAGGATTAGCCTTCTCCCCCAATCACTCGCTTCCCCTCCAACCACACGCGAGCCAATCAATAACACACTCACAGGGAGACGCAACAGGTGGTTGGCACAACTTACGAAAACAGATAGCCAATATTCATCTGTTTCCACTCTTTGCTTTTAATCGAGGGACTGGCATGTCTTCTCTTGTACTATCTCTTCAGACGTGAGCTGTGAAGTGGAGGATGATTGAGGTAGAGGTGTTTTTGAGAAGGTGTTAGGCATATCACCTCATCTTGGACCACATCACACCTTCTTAATGCAGCGTTTCCGTCTGCCGCTTGTGCTGCGGGCTGCTGACAACAGCCTGATGACAAGCACAGACACACAGCTGGCGCTACTGGACCAGAGTAAATCGGATTCTCTGTTGAAACCAGGCATATCGATTTCACTGGTGACTTTCCAGTACAGTATAGTGTCTCTGTTTTTTTTGTTTTTGTTTTTTTCTGGCTGCCTGTTCCCAGCTGTAGCTGTCCACAAAAATGGCCCTATTTTTTTCTACTGTGTGAAGTGAAATAATACCTCTCGTGTCAAGAGAGACTAGCAGGTCGTCGCCTCAATCGTGCTGTGTTTGTTTTGACAAACAGAGGGGGCTGCTCGCTATTCTTGTTTTATCGTTCATCTTCTTCTGCTAATTGCTTGCTTGCACTAGTTTTGCTGTCGAAAACTGGACCAGAGTAAACAAGCCTGAGGAGGGACCGCGAGAGCAGCAGCATCGTGTCATCGCAGATGAGCTTTAGTTTGAGGGGAACGAGGGTGCCGTGAGTTAATCTGATGACTAAATGTAGAGTAGTATGACAGAATGTTATACAATCGCTCGTCACATGGTTACCGTGGTCAGAATACACAGAACTGAATATGACCTGGAATTTATTTGACCTGGAAGAAATATAAAGTGGCCACTGAGCTAGAAATGTTCCCTGGTCACTTTGCTATACAGTTAAAGGAGAAGAACAAAAATGTAAAGATAATTTACTCACCTCCTTGTCATCCAAGATGTTCATGTCTTTCTTTTTTCAATCGTGAAGAAATAGTTTTTTAAAGAAAACATTTCAGGATTTCTCTCCATATAGTGGACTTCTATGGTGCCCTAGAGTTTGAACTTCCAAAATGCAGTTTAAATGCAGCTTAAAAGGACTCTAAACGATCCCAGATGAGGAAGAAGGATGATTTTTTAAGTTGGAGAAGAAAATGAGATGGGAGTTTTTTCGACTGGAATACACAAGAGTTGATGCAGAGCTAGACAAGACGAGCATTTGAGTTTAAAAAGTATAAAATTGACATTTTTTTTTTAGAAAATAACCAATCGTTTTTCTAGATAAGAGCCATCTTACTTGGCTGGGATCGTTTAGAGCCCTTTGAAGCTGAATTTAAATTACATTTTGGACATTGAAACTCGGGGCACCATATAAGTCCATTATATGGAGAGAAATCCTGAAATGTTTTCCTCAAAAAACTTAAATTCTTTACAACTGAAGAAGAAAAAACACGAACATCTTGGATGACAAGGACCCCCCTAAATTATCTGTACATTTTTGTTCTGGAACTTCTTCTTTAAATAAGATTCAAAAGTTGAACAAATAATAAAAAGACATCAGGTTAGGTTATCAGGTGCAGTGGTGCTCTGTACTTATTGGTCTTCTTAGGGGGTTCAGAGAAAAGTATTTCATAAAATGTCAAAAATAAATGATTAATTTATAATTGGTATTCAAATTGTCTTCTCGGGGGGAAGAATGGTGTAAAATTCACAATAAACATTAATAGTAATATATAAATAAAATACATATTAGAACATGTCATTCTGCTTTATAAATACTGGTAAGAAATTATTTTTATTGTTCAACCCCCTGTTACATTATTTTTTATAGATCATATTTATTTATGTGTTGCTTTCAATGATCAGTATTTTACTTGGTTGGCTTGGTTTAATACAAATGGTTCTTAGAGAAAACTGTTTTTAAAAAAAATACACAGTGTTGCCACTAATCCACTAATGTTGGCACTCTTGGCAAATATGAGCAAAGGTGGGTGTGAAAATAATGCTGCGTTTGTTTGCAATGTTATATTGTCCTAAAGTCTATTTTTTCACTGTGTACCACTTGCACAAACACCGCACCCGTAGGTGCTGACATAGTGTTTTTGTGGGCTATGTCACGTCAGAACTCGTAACTGGGAGTACATCGATCTAGTACGAGTTCACGAGTGGGAAGTCACGGGTTTGACTGCCGTTCGGGTGCACTTTCACTGGTAGAAGGTTGGAAAAACACGAGTAACGGGTTGCCTGGAACGCGGCATAAATCTGCAGTGTTCATTTTTTGATCTTTTATTTAAAATATGTACAAAATTCTAACCTATCATTGAAGTAAAACAATGGAAATTGGGGGGGAAACTCATAATGAAATAAATGTTTTTTTCTAGTTCACGTTGGCCACAATTATTGGCACCCAATTATTGCAACGTCAACAGCTCTGAGTTTTCTTCTATAACGCCTGATGAGTTTGGAGAACACCTGACCAAAGATCAGAGACGATTCCTTCAGCATTCCTTCCATGTTGATGCTTCTTCTCTTCAGTTCACCCCACATTTTCTATAGAGTTCAGGTCAGCAAACTGGGATGGCTATGGCAGATGCTTCATTTTGTGCTCAGTGACACATTTCTGTGTTGATTTTGATGTTTGTTTTAGATCATTGTCCTGATGGAAGATCCAACCGTGGCCCATTATAAGATTTCTAACAGAGGCAGTCAGGTATTTGATAGAATTCATGATGCCATGTATCTGAACAAAATGTCCAGGACCTCCATCCGAAAAACAGATGCACAACATTAAAGATCTAGCTGTATATTTAATCATGGACATGGAGTACTTTTTTCCCTGTTTGCACCAAAACCATCTGGTGGGTTTGCTGCCAAAAAGCTCTTTTTTTTAGTTTCATCTGGCCATAGAAGCCAGTCGCGTTTGAAGCTCCAGTCGTGTCTGACAACTGAAAATGCTGGAGTTTGTTTTTGGGTGAGCAAAGAGGATTTTTTTATGAAATACTCCTGAACAACATGTGGTGATGTAGGGGCTGTTTGATATTGTTTTAGGCTTTCTGACCCCATGACTCTGCAGTTCTCCAAGCTGCGACCATTGAAGAGTCTTTGGCCGCTCAAACATAAAGACAATATAAACACATGTTCTCTTCCAGACAGCTTTGCAACATCTTTAGTTGATTGAAACTTCTGCCCTGATGGTCGAAATGGGAATTTATCATTTATAATTATATAGTTATAATTTTTTTTTTTACAGTTATTTTCTTACTTTTTGTGAAGCTCAACAATCTTGTTGTGCGCATCAGAACTATACTCTTTGCTTTTACTCCTTGTGATGGATGATTAAGGGAATTTGGCTGTTGTGTTCCTCATATTTATAATCCTGTGGAACAGGAAGTCATGGCTGGACAATTTCATGCTCCTAGTCACCCTGGTGTGCCAAAAAATGTAAATGGATAGTTGACAAATAGGCAGTAAAAGTGCTTTGTTTGTCAAAGACCATTTTTGAAGAAGAAATGCAATACTGTACATTTATGCAGTGTGAAGTCTGATGTTGAACTGAACGGTGAATTTGTCCTATGGTGTGACAGCAAAAATTCGGAGAAAAAAAAACTCAATTAAATACAAATAGCTTGAGAGGGAATTGTCTTCAGTGTTCAACACTTATTGTCATGTAGTGCTATTTATTTAATATGAAGTTACGATGAACAAATACATTTTTTTAATTCAAACTTTGACGACAAGACAAACTTTGTTTTGAGTGATGATTATATCTATTAAAAAAACAAACAAATCTTTGGTTCTTTTATGTGCCACACCATAGGACATTATGTCACACTAATGGATAGAAATGGTAGTTATTGGTTTAAAAAGAATTTGAGAATGTGAGGACAACTGAGGGAATCATATGCAACTATTACAGAAGGTTCAAACGCTCACTGATGCTCTAGAAGGAAAAACGATGCATTAAGAGTCGGGGTGAAAACTTTTGAACAGAATGAAGATGTTTACATTTTTCTTATTTTGCCTAAATATCATATTTTTTCATTCAGTACTGCCCTTCAGAAGATACTTAATAAGACAATTACTTAATAGAAGACAAAGTAAGCTAAATTTACCCTGATCTTCACGTTCAAAAAGTTTTCACCCCCCGGCTCTTAATGCATTGTGTTTCATTCTGAAGCATCAGTGAGCATTTGAACCTTCTGTAATAGCTGCATATGAGTCCCTCAGTTGTCCTCAGTGTGAGAAGATGGATCTCAAAACCATACAGTCATTGTTGGAAAGGGTTCAAATACACAGAAATGCTGCAAAACCAAAGAATTTGTGGGACCTAAGGGATTTTTCTGAAGAACAGCAGGCAGTTTAGATGTTCAGGACAAACAAGGTACTCAACTATCACTAAACAAAAAACACGCTCTGGATCATTCAGATAACAACACAGTATTAATTAAGAATCAAGTGTATGTAAACTTTTGAAGTTTTTGATGAATATATAACTCATCTAAACCACAGTCAAGCTAATATTCAGTATAAAACCCCTCTTTATTGTGATATTATTGGACTTTCTCCGATAAGACATTATTCCTTGAGCTGAAACATTATTTTGCTCATGAGCTGGTGATTTGTATTTAAATTTCTGCATGTTTCGCTTTCATTATGAACAATCACATAGCTTAATAAATTGGGTGCTGTGTTTAATTTTGAGACGCTGCTATCATTTAATTGTCATTTGTAGTGCTGTGTGTAGAGGCCGTAAGAAGGCCAGAAATCAGAGTGTGAAATTTCCTCTTTATCTGTTTCAAAGTGATGTGGACATGTTGCTAATGAAACACAGCCGAACGCTTATTGTTCATTTTATACCTTACACAAACACAATTACTGACAAAATCACTCAATTAATCATTTCGCACAGCGGTTTGTGCTTTCTGTGTCAGAAACTCCTTTAGATTTCAGCCAGTGAGAATGAACTTGGTCTGGAGGAAATCAGCACAGATTGACAGACATGTTTAATGGGGTATTAGCCATGTATGAAGTAATCTGGCTACAAGCCAGAAATGAATGTCACTGCCTGTTAAGGGAGAAGCATTTACTACCATTTGAATGACCAGGGGACGTTTGTATATTAGGGTAAATTTTAGATGCAGCACGGGGTAATCGGTTTTAGTTTGTGTAACAGATTCCCTCATTAAAAGTTCCCTTTGAAGACAGACGGAGTTGCTGGTATTAAGACACTTGGGGAATTCCATTTCAAAGGGGCAAACTAATTCAGGCTACCCTCGACTGTGTAGTCATTAGAGTTAGATTTAATAATTGAGCTCTACTAGTAAGACCAAATAGAGCTGAAACTATCAGAAAAGGGCTGTTTTCTTTTAAAAATAGAATGGGATATATATACAGCAGAGTAGATCTTTTATCCAATGATAAGAGCTCGTTTAAAGGTCAACTGAACAGGGAAATATCAAAGAAAGTATTCTCATCTGATAGATGGGTACAAAAGCCAAAGAGGAGTTAGCGATACTGTGGGAAAGAGTCACTTTAATGGCAATTGTGTACAACCAGCAGGGTGTCAGACTTTACAAAAGGATGCATGAAGAAATCCATGATTCCAAATCCATTGAGCCCCACAGCCGAGATGTCGAGAGGGAAAAGGAGACATTGGAGGTGATCAGAGATAAAGAAAGAGATAGATTGAAGCACAGGGAGATGCCGGGGGGTGATCAGCTCTACTGTCATGTATGCGCACGCATCTGGCTTCATTTTCCCAGAATCCCCCAGTCTTGCCCGAAGGCACGTTTTGCTACAGGAGGGATGCACCGGTTGTCTGGCAACCCTGGTTTAGAAACAGTGGTGCACAGTAAACATATGAAACAACTTCTCAAACGAACACTCGTTTCTGTAAAATCCAGTAACACTTTCTTTTAAGACGCGTAATTCTGCTCCGTTTTTCATAATCTGCCTGTAATTATGTTGTGTAATTTTATGCTCTTTTAATTGATTGGACACATTATTAACTGCTGATAAAACATCATGAGGGAAATATAAACCTCTCAATATAAACCCTCATCTTTAATCCCAAAAACTAATTGCCGTTTCTCTAAAACGTAATCGTAAATGAAGCTGCTGAAGAAAATCCTGAAGATAGACTTGCTGTTTGTTTGTTGAGAGTTTGCTCAATGCACTGAAGTGGCAACGGAATAAAATTGAATACGGTATAATCTACTCCGCTAACCCGTGTTATGCTCTTTGTAGCTTTCAGTTAGCGCCAGAGCTCTTGACATCAAACCCAACTGCGTTTAAGAGCTGCCATATGGGGGGAGGGATCTGATTGAATTACTTTGATGCAAGATTCAGCATGTGCGTCTTTGATATCACACCTGATGTTGGCACATATGATCCTGTCACATGAAATTGTCAACTTCACTTTGCGTCTCTCGCGGTAAATTAATAATCAGCGTTTTTAACACTGATTTGTTTTGTTTAGAGCAAATAAATCACAGCAGTCACTGTGCGTTAACACTTGAACTGTCCCTACAGAAATTACTGGAGATAAACGTCTTCTAAAAACACGAGTCATTTGTGCACTTGTTTTTAATTCTGACCTTTAATGGAAAATATTGACCTTAATCAAATGGTAGACATGCCCATTAAAGGTCAGTTTTAAGAACACGGTGCATACTAATGAAGAAAAGCCAGTTAGTGTCTAAAACAGTGTTATTGTTTGGTAAAACTGAACTAAAATTGAAATAAAGCTAAAACAGACAACAAATTCGGTAACTAAGCTATTTTGGAAAATAAAAATTGGTAGTGACATCTTTATTTTTTTGGGGTGTTATCCCATAAGACTGTCACTAAAATACATGTTGTCATTGTTTCGGTTGTGACAAAGGGGAACACATAATCCTCATATTTGGGGAAAATGTTAGTACAGTTTGTATATACACAGTATGTTTTAGTGTTTTAGTTTTTAAGTTAAAATTCTGTAATGTGATGTGGTCGCTACCAAAGCATTACTGTCACTGCCGAAAATGTGATGTCACTACCGAAACATGGGATGGTTTGTCAAATATAAAGTATACTGAATTATCATCTAAGATGTTATGATATTTTTTGGTTTAATGTATATTCAAACTAATGAATCCTTAACTTTTAAATCAGTATGATTTCAAAAAATGCTCAACATATCTGATCAATTACACTTGAAATATTGTTAAAATTTTAATTATTATTGATTTACCTCTGAATTTTTTTTATATATATATATTTACAATGTAAATGTAAGCAAAATCTTAATTAGGTCAATATAACCCTTCTAATTAAATTGTTATTGTGTTTTAGTAGTGACAAATTTGGGGAGAGGACAAATACTCCAAAACTCTGAAAATACTATATGAGAATTAACTGCAGATAGAATAGATGCACTAGAAATGTAAACCTTGGATATTATACAATTTGCATACATGGGTCAAAGACGTTAAGATGTCCACATCAAAAGAAATTTACAAAAGTGATTTTATGTCCATAGGAAGCACATTAAATGTTAAGTAAAGTGTCGACTTTTAAGGTTTCAATTAAGTTTTTGGAGAATAAAATGTCAAAATATGGTTGAAATAATGTTACATTGTCATTCAGCGTAACAACACTTCAAACAACATGATTATTCTGTCTATTATTAAAGCATATGAAATTTAATTGTGTTTTAAATGAGTAAAAAAATCTTACTGACGAATGAGCAAAACTTATATAGTGGCAAATTTAAAAAATGTATAATTATAACTAATTAGTACTTCGGGTGAAACCCGAAACCCACATAAACAAAAGACACCTTTTTTTTCAAGATGTTTCCAACTCTGACTTTGGACCAATTGGTAGAATGGCCCATATAGTTCATTAAAGCTATTTAGTAATATAAAAATCCTACCTTACTGATTGTTCCCAGTTTATTGTCTTGGGAAACAACAAAATCAAACATTGGAAAGGTCTGTCATGGTGTTCCTCAGGGATCTGTTTTGGGTCCTTTATAATTGAGCATTTTTGTGATTCCTTTGAGCAAAATTTTTAGAAACTTTGTCTTAGGGTACCACTTTTATACTGATGATACTCAGATTTATCAGCTCTAAGTCCGATATCAGTGTCACCTCTAAACGAGTGTGCGCTGAAAATAAAAATTTGGATGCACCATCATTTTTTTAAACTGAAGACAGAGGTTTTTCTCATTGGCACACCCAACCCGATTTCATGCCAGTTTGTACATATTTTACGAGGTGGCTAATTCGTACGAATTTGTATGACTTTACTAAACCGACCCGTCACTGGGGTCTAGACAAATCGTACAAAAACGTACCAGTGAGGTTGACCGAATTTGTATGAACTGCCACCTCATAAAATACGTTTCAACACACCAGCAGTTATCCATAAAGGGAGCAGTTTTAATTTGATTATGTACAATAGTACTGTAGTTTCATTACTTGTAACCTATGTACTTTTTGACAACCATCTGACTTTAGATTCATATATTAAGAATATCACAAAATCTGCATTCCAACACTTTGGAAACATCGCTAGAATTAGGCTTTTCCTTACATTGCCTGATGCTAAAAAGCTTGTTCATGCATTTGTTACTTCCTGGATTGATTATTGTAATGCATTATTTGTTGGCTTACCTGCTAAATCTATCAAGCTTCTACAGTATATTCAGAATTCAGCAGCTCACTTGTACTCCATCTCGTCAGCACATCACAGGCATCCTTTAAAGTCTGTATTGGCTGCCGGTTCAGTCACGTATTGATTTCATGAGCAGTTGCTTATTGTTCAAGTACAGACGCATCTTACATGTATCTCACATTTCCATCAGTGGGAGGTGTTTGAGCTGACTGAATCATCTAGATTAGTGTGTCTCAGTCCAGTGGTCCTGGAGTAGCCCAGCACTTCATCGTCTCATTATTTGATGCTCTGAGACCAAAACTGGGAAGACATAAATGTGCATAGTATACATGAACTAACTTCATTAGCTGTGATCATTATCCTACATGCGCATCAAGAAAGCTGTTGTTTTTATCTTCTCTACACTCTTAAAAATAAAGGTTCTCTATTGGCATGGATGGTTCCTTGAAGAACTTCAAACCTTTCAAATGCAGAAAAGGTTCTTTATATATTTAGAATGTTCTTTAAAAATGGTTCTTTTGGGAACTGTTCACTGAAAGGTTCTTTGGGGAACCAAAAATGGGTCTTCTATGGCATCACTGCAAAAACACTCTTTTTAAACCATTATTTTTAAGAGTGTAAGGTCTCAAAAATGAGAAATACTGCAGTGCACTATGATATTCCTTACCGTTTCCTTTAGCTTCTGTTCTTTCTTCAGCGTGATGAAGTTCAACAAGACAGTTTCCCCAGGGTGGGAGTTTGATTAAAATAAGCAAATCAGAGCTGGGTATGATTCACAGTATTTGTACACTTCTGCTCTCACTGTAAAACATATTTTGTCAGGTAACCTAAAAATGTGCCTCATGTGGTAAAATTTAAAAGAACTGGCTTTAATCAAGGCAAAAATATTTAATATTGCAGAATCTAGGTCATACCAACAAAAGTTATTTCAAAGGTTTAGATCATGAAGAAATTGCTCCAGCTGTACGTAACAACTGTAGAGTCACATTTTCCAGAGCTTCAGTCCCAATTTTTATATGACTAGTTTATATTGCCATTCTGCAGGAGCTTTTCACCAGGGTTATTAAAGTTAAAGGGTTAGTTCAACAAAAAATGAATAATTCTGTTATTAATTGCTCACTTTTATGTCATTCCAAACCCATAAGACCTTCGTTCATCTTTGCAACACAAATTAAGATATTTTTGATGAAATCCGAGAGCTTTCTGACCCTGCATAGGCAGCAAAGTAATTACCACATTCAAGGTCCAGAAAGGTAAAGACATGCTTCAGTAGCACTATAGCTTGCAATCGGAGACTGACACACTATACATGTAACCATGGGTGACATTTGACTCCTGAATCCGTTTTGATTAATTGTTACTGAAGGTGAGACATGTGAGGAAAAAATAATCAATCAGTTTTGGCACTATTCTGTCATATTGGTTGTTAATTAGTACTTGTAAAGCACATATTAATGCCTTATTCTTATCATTTAGATCCCGTAATCCTACCCCATACCTAAATTTAACAACTACTGTACCTTACTAACTATTAATGAGAAGCAAATTAGGTGTTTACTGAGACTAAACTCATAGGTAATAGTTAGTTAATAGTAAGAATTGTCCGAAACTGAAGTGTGACCAAAACATTCTTGTTACTTGAAATAAAACACACATCAGCCATAAACTTGATGTACTAAAATAACTAAAACTAAAATAAAAAACATATTCTGTATAGATGTTAACACTTTAGATTAGGGAACACATTCAGTGTTAACTAATAGTTTTCTCTTAAACATTTATAGTAAGTAAGGTAGTTGTTGTAGTAGTTATGTTTAGGTACAGAGTAGGGTTAAGGGATCTGAAATATGGTCTTGTATTAAAGGAGTAGTTCACTTCCAGAACAGAAATTTACAGATAATGTACTTATCCCCTTGTCATCCAAGATGTTCATGTCTTTCTTTCTTCAGTCATAAAGAAATTATGGATTTCTCTCCATATAATGGATATCTATAATGCCCCCGGGTTTGAACTTCCAAAATGCAGTTTAAATGCAGCTCCAAAGAGCTCTAAATGATCCCAGACGAGGAAGTAGGGTCTTATCTAGTGAAACGATTGGTTATTTTCTAAAGAAATTACCATTTATACACTTGTTAACCGCACATGCTGGTCTTGGTCTAGGGCGAAAAACTCTTCTCATCTCTTTTTCTCCTCCAACCAATTGTTTCACTAGATAAGACCTTTATCATGTAGAGCTCATTAAAGCTGCATTGAAACTGCAATTTGGACCTTCAACCTTCTGATCCCCATTGAAGTCCACTATATGGAGAAAAATCCTGAAACGTTTTCCTCAAAACTTTAATTTCTTTCTGACTGAAAAAAGAAAGACATGAACATCTTGGATGACATGGGGGTGCGTAAATTACAGGAAAATTTTATTCTGGAGTGAACTATTCCTTTAATAATAACTACTTAGTGAATAGTGTTCCCTAATCGAAAGCATTACTGTATTATAAAAAAAAAAACAAAAAACTTTAGTTCGGAAAACAGTTGTCACAGTTAATATGCATGCTAATAAGCAACTAGTTAATAGTGAGAATTAGTCCCTAAACTAAAGTTTTACCAAAAACATTTGCAGTTTTTATATTTTTGAAAAAGGGAAAATACAAAAACAGCAACAAATTCAAAATATTAATAAAAACAGTAATAGTATCTCAATGATACTAAAATAACACAGCTTTTCACCCTATTTACACTACAATTTAGTACACTGACTGCAAGAACAGAAGACCTGGGGTTAAGTGGCTTGAAAGTAAAATGCTAATACAGAGGTCTTTATTGACACAGCTAAATTTAAACCATCCAGTTATTGGAGCGCCCACTCGATCAGACACTCCTCCTGGTTCAATATTCCTCATGAAATCTGTGCTATTTTTCATGTTTTTACTTGACATTTCAAGCATGGCCCTGCATTTAAAAATGGTAACTAACCTTAGCCGACCTCACATCAGCATCTAACTCGCAAACAAGCGTGCACAGTGTAACGATTTATTTGGAACATGAAAACACGAACACATAGAAACACGTCTTAGCAAAACGGACCTCAGATGAGAGCACAATAGAGACTTAACATTAATGCAAACATCCGCAAGCAGCTTTTTTTTCCCATTTTTGATTTCCTTGAATGGAGACCGAATCCATTCTGCTCTGTTGACTATCCTGACGTTGTGTTGGATGTTATGTGTCACTCCTGACAGTCTTTGACGAAACGTTTCCTCCAGACACATTGACAGCTGTAGGTGCGTTATACATTCTAATAAGACGGACTGAAGTCGATCCGGTATTAAAACGTTACAGCATATCAAAATACAGTGGCTATAAAAAAATATCATTTCACTGTAAATCCAATCATAATCGTTGAACCAGCACATACATAAATAAATATCCTTTATATGAGTTATAAATCTCAATACAAACTTGAAGTATTAATATAGTTGAATTCGACTCCATGCCTCCTAAGACTATACATGTAACACTAACGTATGAATCTCATCACTCATGACTCGATGCCAACTCAGAGGCTCCATGGTAGCGAGAGGAAAGTAGCGTTTTGCTCTCTGGCCCTTGGCCTTGTTCCCAGGTTAATTGGCCCGTCCGCTGCATGCTACAGGACACTCTGAGTTCATAGTCATGAACGGTCGCAAATGACCGACCGATGTAACGGCACGCAGTGCCGGTGTCTTGGCTGCGTGTGAGGCTCGGGGCTGCCGTGCTGAGCCCGTACAGACCACAGCTGGGACGGGTGATCCAGATCTCCGCAGCTGTCCGGGTTGAAGGCTGAAGGTCTCGAGCCTTAGCTCGGCTGGCACTCGTTCTTGCTGCAGGTGGCCTGCCGCTCGATACGCCAGGTGCCCTCCTCGTACGTGCAGTAGCAGATGGTGCATTCGTCAATCTTAACCTCTCGGCCGGCCGGGATTACCGCTGTGTCCGCATAACAGTTTGGCCCTGTGTACAGACGGGAGAAGCTGAATCAAACTGAGAGAAAGCCTGTCGAGATCTTGCCAACTGCAAGAAACTGGTTTTGAGTGGCAGTAACTGTCACGGATCAAGCTGAAATTATGACAACTGACCTCATGTAAGTTTCATGATGTTTTCAAGTTAGCAGTCAATCAAAGCACCACGCTATGACCCAAGTCAGTTCTTTTCCTGCATTTACGAGGCTCCAGACTATAGAAGCTTGTTTCTGCCACTGAGTAAAAAAGGGTAATTGCAACTTTTTATCTCACAATTCTGTAATTTTTTTTTCTCAGAATTGCATGACACAAACTCCCAGGGGCGAGTTGTAAAGTCAGTATTGTGTGATATAAACTCACAGTTGGGAGAAAAAAAAATCTGAATTCTGAGATTTAAAGTCACAATTCTGAGAACATATCAGTCTTTCCCCCCCTCAGAATTGGACTTTATAAGAACTCCCAAGTTTATATCTCACAAATCTGAGGAAAAAAAAAGTCAGAATTGTGAGAAAATAGTCAGAATTGCGCAAAAAAAAAAAAAAAGGATTGTGATCAAATTTAAAGTTGCGAAATACAAATTTGTACAATTTTTACAAACTCTAGTTTTTATCTCACCAATTCTGACTTTATTTCTCACAATTGCGAGTTTATATCATGCAATTTTAGATAAAAAGTCAGAATTGCAAGAAAGAAAGAACTGTGAGAAAACAGTCAGAATTGCAAAAAAAAAAGAATTGCGAGAAAATTTTGATTTGCGAAATACAAATTTGTACAATTTCTACAAACTGAAGTTTTTATCTCACAATTCTGACTATTAGTATTAGATATAAGTTTATATCATGCAATTTTAGATAAAAAAGTCAGAATTGCAAGAAAGAAAGAATTGTGAGAAAAAGTCAGAATTACGAGAAAGAAAGAATTGTGAGAAAATAGTCAGAATTGCAAAAAAAAAAGAAAAATTGCCAGAAAATTTAGATTTGCGAAATACAAATTTGTACAATTTCTACAAACTGAAGTTTTTATCTCACAATTCTGACTATTAGTATTAGATATAAGTTTATATCATGCAATTTTAGATAAAAAAGTCAGAATTGCAAGAAAGAAAGAATTGTGAGAAAAAGTCAGAATTGCAAGAAAGAATTGTGAGAAAATAGTCAGAATTGCAAAAAAAAGAATTGTGATCAAATTTAGATTTGCGAAATATAAATTTGTACAATTTGAACAAACTCAAGTTTTTATCTCACAATTCTGACTTTATTTCTTGCAATTGCGAGTTTATATCATGCAATTTTAGATAAAAAGTCAGAGTTGCAAGAAAGAGAATTGTTTGAAAAAAATCAAAATTGCAAAAAAAGAATTGCGTGAAAATGTAGAATTGCAAGTTTTATCTCACAATTCTGACTTGTGAGTTTATATCACATAATTTTAGATAAAAAGTCAGAATTGTAAGAAATAAAGAATTGTGAGAAAAAATCAGAATTGAGCAAAGTCAGAATTGCAAAAAAAAGATGTGAGAAAGAATTGCAAAAGTCATAATTGCGAGTTTTCATCTCATAACTCATGCATTTATAACTCGCAACTTCGAGTTTATATCACGCAATTCTGAGAAAAAAGTCAGAACTGCAAATTTGTATTATGCAATTCTGAGAAATTACAATTCTGACGTTATTTCTCGCTATTGCGAGTTTATATCATGCAATTTTAGATAAGTCAGAATTGCAAGAAAGAAAGAATTGTGAGAAAATAGTGAGAATTGCAAAAAAGAATTGTTAGAAAATTTTGAATTGCGAAATCAAACTCGCATTTGAGAGTTTTTACCTCACAATTCTGAATTTATTTCTCTCAATTGCTAGTTTATATCACACAATTCTGAGAAAAAAAAGTCAAAATAGCATTGTGAGATAGTTCTCAGATAATTCTGACTATTTCTCTCAATTGCTAGTTTATATCTCACAAGTTTAGATTATATTTTAGTCATAATTGTGAATTTTTCTCACAATTCTGATTTTATTTCTCACAATTGTGATCACGCAATTCTGAGAAAAAAAGTCATAATTGTGAGTTCATATCACGCAATTTTGAGTAAAATAGAATTACAAGATACAAACTCGCATTTGCGAGAAAAAGTCATAATTGTGAATTTTTATCTCACAATTCTGACTTTATTTCTCACAATTGTGAGTTTATGTCATGCAATTTTGCGAGAAAAAAGTCTTTATTATTCGCAACTACAAGTTTATATCAGGCAATTCTGAGAAAAAAGTCAGAATTATACGTTTTTATCTCACAATTACAATAAAAAAGTAAGAATTACGGGTTTGTATTACGCAATTCTGAAAAAAGTCAGAATTGCAAGATTAAAAGTCTGAATTGTGTTATAAAAAGTTGCAATTAACTTTTTTAACTTTTTTTTTAGTTTAGTGGCGGAAACGGGCTTCCATACCAAACCAACAAAAATATGAATATTTAAGAGGCAAATGATTTTTCAGTTGATAAATTACAAAATCACTTGACAGAGATGGTTGTTCAGAAACACTTAAGTTCAATCTGCTATAGCTCTGATGAAGGGAGACTTTTGTATATAAATTATGATTATTTAAATTCTATAAACTAGGGTGTTATTCTAGCTGTATTTTGTATAAATTTTACAATTTGTTACAATTTGATGCTTTGACACATGGAAATAATGACTCAACATTGAATCAACTTACAGCTGATGCAACTGTATAATTGGACATTTTGAACAATTTATAATATATAATATATATATATATATATATATATATATATATATATATATATATATATATAGTATATAATATATATATATATATAGTATATAATAATAATAATTTGAAAAAAAAGTAGAAATATGTCAGATATTGCATAAGAACACATTATTCATTTATTCAACAATTTTCTGTTGTGATTATGTACAGTATCTTTAATTACACATTGTCTTTTAAACAATCATGAGAGTCATTTTTCATTGGTATTCAGCACTGGTATGCACAAGATGGTATTAGATTAATAATAAAAAAAAAGCGAATAGAGAGATTTGCTATCTGGGTGCAGCTTCCAATAAATGATTCTTGGCTTATTTTGAATTGGACATGAAAATGACTTGCAAGTTCAGTGAGGGAGCCTAAATAAGTCACTGAATCTGATTCAAATTGTTAACTTCTGAATCTGTTACTTCAAATGATTCATTACAGACAACCTGTTCACAAGAGTCATTTTTCATTTGCATTCAACACTGGCATGCACAAGATGGTATCTGACAAACCTGAATATAGATGCACACAAAGCTTTCCCACTTGTCACCAATTGTGACTAGATTTTAAATTGTCCCTGTACGTTTCTTTGCCGCATTTGTGACAATTCTAGTTGCAGTGTGGATCCCTGATGCAGCGCGCGTCATCGAGGCAGGGACATTTTGCCTTGGCATCTTGACAGCATTCCTTACTGAACCCACAGATGGCAATCAGTCTTTATCCCAATGTTGAGAAATGTTTCAAATGACAATAGCACCTCTAAAGATGTTCACACTGTAGAGCACAGTTCAATATCAGGCCTTCCATAAAACATGACTGTATCATAACTTCATAGAGAAGTAATTGCTGAGCTCTCGGTGCACCATAAACATTTATTAAACCCAAAGTGCAGACTCAAACTTTTAGTGTGCTAATCTATAAAGCTCTTCCATTGCATACATTTTTAACTACTCTTATGCAAGTGCTCTTTCAAAATGTAAAAAATTTATACAAAAACTTATGTGTTTAAACCTGAATCGAGCTATAATGCTTTTGAGGACTTGCTAGAGAAAAAAAACCAAAGCTGGTTTCTAGAAATAGCTGTTAAAACTGATGAAACCAACATGCTGGCAAACAGAAATAAAAACTGACATATAAAATATCAAGGCTTGTGACAGAAAAAAGGCGTTGTGTTCATGGGGAATGATCTGTCTGGTGTTAACTGTACTATTATTACTGTGAAGGCAAAAGGACCATGAACAAAGCAGAAAAGAAAACATCCAAGTACAGCCAGCTTTCCAGCTTTTTATAGATTGGTACTGCTATGCCACATCATGCACTGGACCATGCAGGTCTAAAATGACTCATCAGGACAAACACTAAATGGCTTGTCACATTCTGAGGCATACGTTAACTGAAAAAAGTAAATTTGTCACGACAAACTCGGACACTGGCTAGACAAATCCTTGCCTGAAATGTTTAAATAGTTTCTAGCTTGAACGAATGGATGGATGGAAGGAAGGCTTTTCACTACGGGACAATCAAGTCTGATCAATTCGGGAAATAAAGCCTACTAAGTCAGAACAGCCTGAAGTACTGTGCTGAGTTTGGTGAACACAGCTTGAAAGCTCTAGCAGGAATTAATGGCATTTTAAACAGAACACGATGGGCAGCGAGCTTTGCATTCATTTGCCATATAAATAATAGGGGGTGTGAAACAGGGTATGATACTGCTTTAGCCCCATGCTAGAATATGTAAATACTGCATTCTGTGCTGCATGTAAATGTAGCTAATGAAGTCAAAGGTGACGTTTATGTCAAAATGCATTCTCTTACCCAGTTCATTGGCTTCTATAAGTATGCCAGTCATGACTCATAAGTTTATCTCCCACAAAAGGATAAACATTGAGTCCCCCAGGAACCATCAAAACATTTAGAGCGATCCACTCATATCTGTCAATCTCTTTACAGCTCAACCAATGGGAAGAGCTTGGGGCGTGCCGCGTGGCTACTGTAGCAGGCTGAGCAGAAGAAGTTACAGAATTGCAAGCCAAAATGTGCAGAGACAGACAACAAAGTAAAACAAGGGTAAGTGTTGACGATGTTTTTACAAGATTTTGGTTTCAATCGAGATGTCCAACCAAGGCTCATGAAATTACATGCCTCTATGTACATTTCTGCAACCGTAATTACAAGTCACAATTCTGAGAAATAAATTCGCAACTGCAAGTTAAGTAAGAATTCAGAACATATCAATCTTTCCCCCCCTCAGATTAGACTCTGTAAAAACTCCCAAGTTTATATCTTAGAATTCAGAGAAAAAAAAGTCAGAATTGCAAGAAAGAATTGTGAGAAAATAGTCAGAATTGCACAAAAAAAAGAACTTGTGCAATTTGTACAAACTCTAGTTTTTATCTCACAATTCTGACTTTATTTCTTGCAATTGCGAGTTTATATCACAAAATTTTAGATAAAAAGTCAGAATTGCAAGAAAGAAAGAATTGTGAGAAAATAGTCAGATTTGCACTAAAAAAGAACTGCGAGAAAATTTAGTTGCGAAATACAAATTTGTGCAATTTGTACAGTCTCAAGTTTTTATCTCAATCATCAATTTTGACTTTATTTTTTGCAATTGCGATTGCAATTCTGAGATACAAAAAAAGTCATAATTGTGACTTTATTTCTCACAATTGTGAGTTTATATCATGCAATTTTGAGAAAAAAGTCAGAATTGTGAGTTTTTATCGTGCAATTCTGACTTTATAACTTACAACTGCGAGTTTATATCACGCAATTCTGAGAAAAAGTCACAATTGTGAGTTTATATCACGCAAATTTGAGAAAAATAAAATTGCAAGAAAAACAGAAAATTCAGAATTACGAGATACAAACTCGCATTTGCAAGAAAAAGTCATAATTGTGAATTTTTATCTCACAATTCTGACTTTATTTCTCACAATTGTGAGTTTATATCACGCAATTTTGAGAAAAAAAATCATAATTGTGAGTTTATATCACGCAATTTTGAGAAAAAAGTCAGAATTGTGAGTTTTTATCTTGCAATTCTGACTTTATAACTTGCAACTGCTAGTTTATATCACACAATTCTGAGAAAAATAGAATTGCAAAAAAAATTGTGAGAAAAAAAGTCATAATTGTGAGAAAATTCAGAATTACGAGATACAAACTCACATTTGCGAGAAAAAGTCTTAATTGTGAATTTTTATCTCACAATTCTGACTTTATTTCTCACAATTGTGAGTTTATATCATGCAATTTTGAGAGAAAAAGGTCTTTATTGGCTTCTATAAGTATGCCAGTCATGACTCATAAGTTTATCTCCCACAAAAGGATAAACATTGAGTCCCTCAGGAACCATCAAAACATTTAGAGCGATCCACTCATATCTGTCAATCTCTTTACAGCTCAACCAATGGGAAGAGCTTGGGGCGTGGCTACTGTAGCAGGCTGAGCAGAAGAAGTTACAGAATTGCAAGCCAAAATGTGCAGAGACAGACAACAAAGTAAAACAAGGGTAAGTGTTGACGGTGTTTTTACAAGTTTTTAGTTTCAATTGAAATTCCCAGCCAAGGCTCATGAAATGACGTGCCTCTTTATACATTTCTGCAACCGTAATTATGTATCTTACTGCATGTTTCGCAGCAGTTTCAGAGTGAAATGTCCAGAGAGTGGCGCTAAAAGACACGTTTAATACGTGATCGTGATAGGTTTTTTATTACGTTGCTTGAGGTACGGTATTGCAGCTACACCAAACCCACCCCTAAACCTACCTAAACCTAGCGCTTCATCACTCAAGTGCAACTCTGTATCGCCTGAGCTACTGAGCATTTTGACAGTAAGCTGCCACACGTTATCTCTTTACTGACAAGCCCCAGATAAAATAATAAGATATTGTTTTTTTTTGTAAAATCAAATGTAAACTTGTGTCCCAACACTATCAAAAAAAGGAAAACATTTTTTTATATTCATTAAAGCCATGTATGAATCTCATCAAGTTGTTTTTAAGCACTTTACATTTATTTCAAAACTCTAGGCAGTAACAATTTAAACAATATGTGACCCTGAATCACTAAACCAGTCTTAAAGGAACACTCAAAATGGTAAAACTCAACTTATTAACTCAGGGGGAGTTGGAGAATGAGCCTATTTCCAAAAAAAGTGGAGTGTTCCTTTAAGTAGAATGGGTATACTTGTAGCAATAGCCAAAAATACATTGTATAGGTCAAAATCATTTGTTCTTTTAAGCCAAAAATCATTAGGATATTAAGTAAAGATCGTGTTTCATTAAGGTATTTTGTACATATTCTACCGTAAATATATCAAAACTTAAGAACTTTATTTGGATTTTCTTAATATTTAGATTTTTTTTTGCACCCTCAGATCTCAGATTTTCAGATTTTTTTATCACGGACTCCCTCGGACTACCTCTCTCGTTTCATACAAACACAGCTGCTGTGACGATTGTTTTGTACACTATAATGGATTATAAGATAACTAACAAACTGGTAAGATTTTAAAACCTTTTTGTCTTAAATTAATATCTTTTATCACCATAATTATTTTCTGTGGTTTCTTGTGTAATAAGTGCTATGACTGCACATTATCCCTTAAATGTCCGTCTAGTTTGAACTTGCAGCTTCCTCACCTTTCTTCACTGAAACTTTGTGTTTAAATATTTCAACTATGTCTAATTATTTACTTTTGTGGCAAGAAGCCCTGTAATAAGTGGTATAATATACATCCAGCCAATTGTTAATCGCAAAATAAAGCCAACGGACTGCTGATAAGCCTGTCAGGCTTTATTCTGCGATAACAACTGGCTGGATTTACATTATCACTTACTTAACAAAGTGGTTATATCTAAGTGTGTGAGTTAGTCTTCCCATTAACACCATTATATTGTTTATTCCAACTGATTCGCGATCATGAACACGCACAAAAACACGGCGGGATTTAGTGCATGAACCAATCACAGCCGAACAAAATCAGTCATATCCAATCATATCACAATGGAAGCATTGCCTCCTCACATGTGACTTTCCCCATTCATTCTCAATTACCCCCCAACCAACTCATTGCACGCTTTAGGGGGTCTGTTAAAACTCAATGGGCTCAGGGGAGATGAGAGAGATGTGAACTTCTGCTGTAACTTTACCTGCTGGTGTCGCTTTTGTACAATGTTTCTTTAGAAAAACGGAGTGATTTAGGCACTTTTTAATGTTATTTGTAATATTTGCATTGTTTAATTTTTGTACTACGAATGTTTTTCTCATCCCATATTTTGTTCTCCATAAAACATTGGGTGTGAACATTTGCTGCCCAAAGTCACTCACTCATTCAACTACTCTCTATTACAGTGATTGCCACTATATAGAAAATCAAGGAATCGATTTAGTACATCTATAGCTATTCTACAGGGAGCTACATACAAGAGCTAAATGTATGCAGCAGCCGCAAAAGATGAAAAACATGATCACGTATGGTGTGCACATCAGCAGGATACGGCTCCGGCTTCCTCCATCCCGTTGATAATAAACCGAGAACATGCTGTGTAAAATGGCTTTTATAGTCAGAATTTTTCAGGTGGAAGTTACTCTCCAGCTATTGGAAACTGCCAGGCTACAGGACTATGCTGAATTTGGTGGATGTAGCTTGTAGACTTGGAGGAGGAGTTGCGCTAAGATATTAATATAATAATAATGGCTTTGTCAAGCTAACAAAATACAAATGCAATTACGCCATTAAAGAGAAATGCTACCTAGGCACAGCTTCAATTTCCCCCTTTTTTTAACATTGGCCAAACAAGGATGAATTGGTATTCAGCCTCTAAAAGACATTATCATAGAAGATGGAAGACTACATAAAAAGAATGCGGGCGCATCAATCATCTTGAATACTTGGCCAATTCTGTCAAGACGTCATCCAATCCATATTTATAATCATTTCAGAGCAAACACTTCAGATTCCTGCCCCCAAATATCAAGACTGTGGAAGTAAAAGCTGATTCATCCTGATGGGTTGTATCTCAAATCACCCTATGGCTGTGTACTGTATGTGCTTTAATACTGCTGCCATGTATGGTTAACAGAACATGATCATGTATTGTCACATTATATGTGATCACTGGTACACAGAGAGGGGGTAGAGAAAGTTAAAAAGGAAGAAGAAGAGGATCAGGAGGAAGATAATTGTGTTCAGTACACAGCAACAAACAAAACAGCAGTTGAGCAGTACGCTTGCTGCATTTTTGGCAGTGGTGAGGAGTGTTTAATCACGCTGAGCAGACCCTTATCCTCGCCGCCTATCAAAGCGCTGCTGTAGAGGCTAAATTCAAGAGAGAGCACCATTAAAGACTTTGGTACATTCAGAGATGAATTGCGTTCCCCATGGTACAGTGGTAATTGAGATAAAAAGCAAAAGAGGAGGAAAGGAAAGCTTGGATCCTGAAAATGACATGATCTTTTAAAGCTCATTAGAGCTGATGCTCTCTGAAAGAGAAAGAAAGAGCCGGGATCATAGCTCACACTGCTCTGAGAATAAGCAAAAGGAAAGGCCTCTAATGCAGTTCTTTAGTATGTATGCATTATAAATGCCACTAAATTTACTTACTTTTGTTGAAATGATGACTGAGCTGGAATGGATGGAGAAGGCGAATGCGGATTTGCAGGGGTACATTTTATTCTGGACGTGCTGGAGGATGGACTCCACTGAAACATTAATGAACGATTTCAACATTCGCATAATAAGTCACACGCTATGCCGTATGGAACAGGGTATGGTTGCACCTGCTGTTTGTTAGTTCTTACTTAAAGCGGAACATAAAGTACACTCTAGTTTTGTATGATTTCTGTAAAATAATACATAGTGGAATAATGTTTATCCTCAGTCATCCAAATACCTACAGTCAAGCCTGAAATTATTCATACCCCCGGCAAATTCTGACTTAAAGTTACTTTTATTCAACCAGCAAGTTTTTTTTGACCAGAAATGACACAGGCTTCTCCCAAAAGATAAGACGATGTACAAGAGGCATCATTTTGGAAAAAAATATTTCTCAGTTTTTATTTACATTTGAACAAAAAGTGGCATGTCCAAAATTATTCATACCCTTTGCAAACTGTCACAGTCTATGGGAAAATCCAAAGTTCTGTACCATTCCAAATAGTCCAAGCTGTTCTAAAGCATCCTCATTACCCTGATTCATTGGGAACAGCTGTTTTAATCAACTCAACAGTTGAAGAACAGAAGCTCTCTGCTGTTGGTTTGTGGACAGTCATGGCTAAGACAAAGGAGCTCACTGAGGACCTGCAACTGTGCATTGTGGCTGCTCAGGAAAGGGCTATAAGACCATATCTAAATGTTTTGAAGTTCCAGCGGCTACAGTGCAAAGTATTATTAAAAAATACAAGATGTTCCACACTGTGAAAAATCTCAGAGGACGTGGTCGGAAACCAAAAGTGACACCTGTGCTGGCCAGGAGGATAGTGAGAGAGGTAAAAAAGAATCCAAGGATCACCACCAAGGCCATCCTGATGAATCTGGGCTCTGCTGGTGGCAACATCTCAAGGCAGACAGTCCAACAGACACTGCACACCGCTGGGTTCCACGGACGCAGACCAAGGAGGACACCACTTCTCCAGATAAGGCACACAAAAGCCCGCTTGGCTTTTTCAAATGTTCATCTGGACAATGAAGATGACTTATGGTCTTCTGTTTTATGGTCAGATGAAACAAAAATTGAATTGTTTGGCCACAATTATGTAGCCTTCATTTAGTGTAAAAAGGAGAAGCCTTCAACCCTAAGAACACCATCTCTACTGTCAAACATGGTGGTGGGAAACTAATGTTTTGGGGGTGTTTTTAGCCGGTGGACCAGGAAACCTAATCACAGTAAACGGCACCATGAAAAAGGAGCAATACATCAAAATTCTCAACAACAACATCAGGCAGTCTGCCTTGGGCACCAGTGGACATTTCAGCACGACAATGACCCAAAACACACAGCAAAAGTGGTGAAGAAATGGTTAGCAGACAAAAAAATTAATGTTTTGCAGTGACCCAGCCAGAGTCCTGACTTAAATCCAATTGAGATTCTGTGGAGGGAGCTAAAGATCAGGGTGATGGCAAGGAGACCCTCCAACCTGAAAGAGTTGGAGCTCATCGCTAAAGATGAATGGGCAAAAATAGCAGTGTAGACATGCAAAAAGTTGGTCAGCAATTATAGGAAGCATTTGATTGCTGTAATAGCCAATAAAGGCTTTTCTATTGATTATTGAGAAGGATATGAATAATTTTGGACATTCCACTTTTTGTTCAAAGGTAAATAAAAGATGAGTAATATTTTTTTCCTCAATGATGCCTCTTGTACATCGTCTTATCTTCTCGGAGATGTCATTTCTAATAAAACAAAAACTTGCTGGTTGAATAAAAGTAACTTTAAGTCAGAATTTGCCAGGGGTATGAATAATTTCAGGCTTGACTATATATATACATATACATATATATATATATGTATATATGATAATGTATCATATATGTATATATGATAATGCTGTAAATTTCAGTTTATCCTCGATTATCAGTATATCCTTGATCCTTGAACTTTTGACTTACGTAGCTAAGAGTGAAAATATGTTTACACTGAAATATGATACTACTTCAATTAATAGTTATATGGGTGATATAGCCAACATAGACCAAAAAAAGCATACTCCATACCGAACATGACAATTTGCTGAAAATGTTTTCACCCTCAGGCCATCCAAGATGTAGATGAGTCGAGGAAGCATGATTAATGTTGAGGAAGCTTTGTTATGGATTATAGACTGCTATTTTGGCCAGAAGCAACAGGTTGAAGTCGAAATGCCTTAAAGGGATAGTTCAGCCAAAAATCTCAATTCTGTCATTAATTACTTAACCACATGACATTCCAAACCTGTAAGACCTTTGTTCGCCTTATGAGTCCTTCGTTCGCAGAAGATCGCACAAATTAAGATATTTTTTGATGAAATCCCAGAGCTTTTGGACCCTGCATAGACAGCACTGCATCTGACATGTTCAAGGCCCAGAAAGGTACTAAGTAGGGATGCACCGAAATAAAAATTCTTGGCTGAAGCAGAAACCAAACAAAATGAAACACTGGGCTGAAGGCTGATTACCGAACATGTTTTTTTTTTTTCACCTGTCAGAATGCACACAATTTGTGCTTATATTAGAAAACATAACGTTCTGTAGTTTATTTACTAATGGTTTAAGGCCATTTCGCGATTTCAGTCATCATACACTAACCAGCAACAACCACCCGTTCCTCTTCTCATCAAATACATGCGATACTAAACAGTGTCTGAGTGTTGGTGTTTGTAATGATTTTTGCGTCTTTCTCGGACAGTTTTAAATGCTTCCACACTGCCGACATGTTTTTTTTGCTATTTTCGGCCGAATAATTTTGGTTTCCGAACTTTCGGTGCATCCCTAGTACTAAGGACATCATTAAAATAGTCCATGTGACATCAATCGTAATTTTATGAAGCTAAGAGAATACTTTTTGTGAATAAAGCCCTTGTTTTTTTTCTTTGCATATTCTCCCATTCTCGTAGCTTCATAATATTACGGTTGAATAAACATGAACAGGGTTAGAAAGCTCTCAGATTTTATCAAAAATATCTTCATTTGTGTTCCGAAGATGAACAAAGGTCATGCAGGTTTGGAACAACATGAGGGTGAGTAATAAATTACAGAATTTTCATTTTTGGGTAAATTATCCCTTTAAGCCATTTCAACTTCAACCTGTTGCTTCTGGCCAAAGTACCAGTCTATCATCCATAATAAAGCGTCCTCAACATTAATAATGCTTCCTCGACTCATATCATATCATATTACAGATAAATCTGTACATTTTTTTTTTTTTTGGAAGTGAACTAATCCTATAATAATGGATTATTTTTTCACACAAACAAGCAGGTGTTGACTTCACAAGACGTTAAGTGATGGATTGGAGTTGTGTAAATTGCTTGTGAATTATTGTGATGTTTTTATCAGGTGTTTGGACTGTCATTCTGATGGCGTCCATTCACTGCAGAGGATTCATTGGTGAGTAAGTGATGTAATGCTTAATTTCTCCATATCTGTTCCCATGAGCAAACAAACTCATTTACATCTTGAATAGCCTGAGGGTGAGTAAATTTCCAGCAAGTTTTCACTAAAACTATTCCTTTAATAATAACAGATATTTTTATATGTAAATAATTAGAAACTGTGTTTACTTCAAATACTTTTAAAACATTTATTTATTATGATTGATTTTATTAGACATGGATAACCACAGACTGACGTACATAAAGGAGTGCTGTTCAGGTTGGGTTTGTATTGAAGAGCCATTAACAAATAATTCATTCACATAATGTTGTCTCTCTTAAAATGTGACAATGGCAACATTGTCATGTCTAGAGGATTGAAGTATTATTGATGCAATTTCAACCACTACTCCTTACGCAAGTTTATATACAGGTGCATCTCAATAAATTAGAATGTTGTGGAAAAGTTCATTTATTTCAGTATTCAACTCAAATTGTGAAACTTGTGTATTAAATAAATTCAGTGCACACAGACTGAAATAGTTTAAGTCTTTGGTTATTTTAATTGTGATGATTTGGCTCACATTTAACAAAAACCCACCAATTCACTATCTCAACATATTAGAATACTTCATAAGACCAAAAAAAAAAAAAGAGTGAATTGTTGACCTTCTGGAAAGTATGTTCATTTACTGTATATGTACTCAATACTTGGTGGGGGCTCCTTTTACTTTAATTATTGCCTCAATTCGGCGTGGCATGAAGGTGATGCAGGTACTGCTGAGGTGGTATGGAAGCCCAGGTTATTTTGACAGTGGCCTTCAGCTCCTCTTCCTTTTTTTGGTCTCTTGTTTCTCATTTTCCTCTTGACAGTACCTTATAGATTCTCTATGAGGTTCAGATCTGGTGAGTTTGCCGGTCAGTCAAGCACACCAACACCATGGTCATTTAACCAACTTTTGGTGCATTCGGCAGTGTGGGCAGGTGCCAAATCTTTAAAAAGCTGGTCAGCAGAAAGAAGCATAAAGTGCTTTAAAAATTCTTGCTAAATGTGTGCAGTGACTTTGGTTTTCAAAAAACACAGTGGACCAACACCAGCAGATAACATTGCACCCCAAATCATCACAGACTGTTGAAACTTAACACTGGATTTCAAGCAACTTGGGCTATGAGCTTCTCCACCCAAATTAAATACAAAACTTGCTCTCATCTGAAAAGAGGACTTTGGACCACTGGGCAACAGTTCATTTTTTCTTCTCCTTAGCCCAGGTAAGACACCACTGAGGTTGTCTGTGGTTCAGGAGTGGCATAACAAGAGGAATACGACAACTGTAGCCAAATTCCTTGACACATCTGTGTGTGGTACAGATCTGGCCATTAAAAATGCGTCTATTTTCACGCGGCAGCCTGCAATTCGGCACGCGTGGGCACGCGTCCTGCCGCAGCGGCTTTTTTAGATTTTTTTACAACGTTGTTGCACTTCATATAATATCCACCAGGTGGCGCAAGGAACAACATTCTGTAGCCAAGCACCATGGCCAGCTCTAGGGGGCGTTGGTCACAAATACCAGTACAATAGTTCAATGATTCCTCTTTCCTGAAATTATGGTTCAAACCAATAGCAAAAAGATAGCCTATTCATAAGCAGGTGCAGTTGTATTGTTATTTTGTTTTCTTTCTTTGTTTTCCTGACGAACATTTATTAGACTGCATCGGAAACAGAAATGTTAATTTCGGTTATTTTATTTCTCCAACCGACAACTGACGTAAACCGCTAAATTCGTTTTCAGGGATTAATTATACACAAGCAAGAAGCAGCATAAACATCAGAACCTCACGTGCAGAGCTTATGCACAGAGAAAAACCCAATAAACCTATATATAATAATAAATAAAATAGGCCCACATAAGAAATATATGTTTTTCTTTTCTGAATGAATAATAATTTAACAAATTAATAAGTAGCAAGCCTATATGCAGAATTTTAGGCAATTTCTGTGATGCGCCCTTAAACCAGCATCTTGTTTCCATTTTTTTTTTTTTTACAAATAGCCTACGCGTTTTTTTTTTTAGTTTTTTTTTATTTTTATTGTGATTGTACACAAATAACAGAAATATGTAAAATATCATAGTTTTAAGCAATGCCGTACTCTTGAACGAGTATTGTAAGCTGTATCCACTTTATTAAGGGGAAAAAAAATCAAGTGATCCTGACGGCGCCGCGGGCAGTTAAATTACTCGACAACTTTCACCTTCAGAATAAAATACATTAGGCTATATATTTCAGCGTTTTAAAGCAACATCAAATTAAGATATGCATGTTTAAGAGGTAGTTCGTCTTTTTCTTTTTCTAAGATACACAATTTTAGATACACTGACAATTAATTTGAGTAGAGACAGATAGAAATGGGAAGGATAAACATAAACTACAGTATTTTTGCGATTTTGGTGCTTAGAAATTTATTCTAAGCGGGCCGCGGGCGAATAATAGCTATAGTTAATATAGCGCGGAGCGGGTGGATGCGGAATAAAACCTCGTGGAAGCGGGACTGGAAAAGCACTTTGTTATATCCTATAGACTATTTAGATACTTCATCATCAAGCAAAAATTTATTCATAAGCAGGAGCAGTTTTATTATTATTTTCTTTCATTTTTTTCCTGTTGAACTTTTATTAGATTGCATTGAAAATAGAAACGTTAATTTCTGTTTTTTTTTCCAAAGGACAACCGACGCGTTTAGTTATTATTAACGACAAGATTGTGTTAAATTACATTTAAATTGAAACGTGGCTGTGACACATTAATAACAGTTAAATTCGTTTTGAGGGGTTAATTGTACACAAGCAAAAAGCAGCATAAACATCAGAACATCACGCGCAGATCTTATGCACAGAGAAAACCCAAAAAAGCTGTATGTAAAATAAATAAAAATGCCCATATGCGAAATATAAATTTCTTAATGAATAATAATTTAACAAAACGAAATAAAATAAAATTAATAAGTAGCAAGCCTATATGCAGAATTGTAGGCAATTTCTGTGACGCGCCCTTGAACCAGCATCTTGTTTACATTTTTTTTTTTTTTTACAAATAGCATACACATCTGTTTTTTCATTGTGATTGTACACAAGTAACAGAAATATGTAAAATAGCATAGTTTTGAGCAATCCCTTACTCTTGAACGAGTATTGTAAGCTGTATCCACTTAATTAAAGGGGGAAAAAAACGTGATCCTGACGGCGCCGCAGGCAGTTAAATAACTGGACCACTTTCACCTTCAGAATAAAATACATTATATATTTCAGCGTTTTAAAGCAACATCAAATTAAGATATGCATGTTTAAGAGGTAGTTCCTCTTTTTCTTTTTCTAAGATACACAATTTTAGATACACTGACAATTAATTTGAGTAGAGAGGAATAGAAATGGAGAGGTTAAATATAAACTACTGTTTTTATAGAGTTAAAAATTAATTAATTTATTTATTAGTATTATTACTATTATTATTTTGATTTGTTTTTGCGATTTTGGTGCTTAGAAATTTATTCTAAGCGGGCAGCGGGCGAATAATATAGTTATAGCGGGAGCGGGTGGATGCGGAATAAAACCTTGTGGAATCGGGATTGGAAAAGCACTTTATTGTTATATCCTGTAGACTATACTTCATCAAGCATGGGCGTCGGAAGCAAAATAAATGTGGGTGGGTCCCCCCCCAGAAAAATAAATACTTTAGTATATGCCATTTTCTGTAGTCTGGTGCCTTTTATTTAATTTTTTACACAATGCAAATACTCCATATTTACAAATATTACAAAAGACGGCTGTTTTGCAACATTTTCAGTGGCGTAAGTGATAATACGAGTAACATATCGTTTTTGACGCGGGAGACCCGAGTTCGCATCCGCCTTATGGTGAAATCATTTTCGAAATCGTCTCCCTTTTCACTTATATCACATCGGAAAGGCATTTGTTTATTTGTTAATTAATGAAATAATTGAAAAGTTGAAATAAAGTATCAACTAGGGTTAGGTCACCTACCGTAAGTGTATCTGAGCACTATACTGTACTTTTAGGAGTGTTAATAATTAATTTTATTATTATTATTATTATTATTATTATTGTCTTTAGATTTGTTCTTACATTTTGATGCCGTACATTATTATGACGCACTGCCCATGCAGTTTTTTTTTTTTTTTTTTTTCTTAAAAACTAATTGAAGTGAAAGGGAAGAAACCCATGTAGATTTGGCCTAATGTCCATAAATACTATAGCCTAGTATTATATCCTAATATAGAAAATAATTTAGACAAATAAACAGAAGGCTCACTTTTGAAAACAATAAAGCTTAGCCTATATGACTGACAACGAATACAACAATTGTTAAGTATCAAAAGTGCTCCAGTGAGTTATGCAATTTTTTTTCCACCTTTTTTTCTTTTTTTTTTTTTTTAAAGTGGAAAAGTAGTTCTTCTATTTCGGAGAAGTTCATTAAGTCTGTCTCTTAACAGCTTCCAGTCACGAACTGCGGGTACTCCGACCAACGATCAGTAAAAGTTTTTTTTTTTTTTTTTTTTTTATTCATCTTTAAACAGCTCCGATTTACATCATTTTAGCCTGGAACTAGGCTTAAGTCTGTTCTGGGAAACCAAAGGGAAGTGTATTTTTTTTTTAAATTTTTTTTATCAGTTTTCTGAAAAGTAGCCGTTAATGAGGCATCAGAGTTAAGCGGCATGCAGTATAAAGAGCGAAATGTTTATGAATGGCAGAGTGGGGGTGGGGTGGGGTGTTGAATGCTGTCTGTTGCCTTGTTGTAATCAACATTTGGAGACTTGGGGGTGCTGGGGGCGGATTCCGACTGCATTCAGTTGCATTTCGAATTCAGCATTCAAATGCATGCCAGGGAGAAGGGGAAAGCTTTCCTCACACGCTCCACTTTTTTCAAAACATTAGTGTCCAACCTGACACGCGGGTCAGTGGATAAACAACCCGAACCCGACCGTTTTCAAATAACCCACCCGCAACTCGGACCGCAGAATAAAAAAAATAAATATTGTACCCGACCCGCCTCCTGACCCGTATGTTTAATACTAAAGTGATTAAGCTGTGGAGATGCAGTCTGAAATATCCCGACATCAGAAATCCATTGGTGTACAAGCTAAAAAATAAAATTAAAATAAAACAATGTGTCCTGTTGTAAAGTCGTTGCCGTATTGTTGTGTATGAAGTTCAGATGTTATTATTTTAAGAAATATATATGTTTTAGGATTCTCCTTATTTTTGTTTTAGACATCCATCAATTACGGTGAATAAAAAAAATTCCGCGCTGGTGGAAACAAGACTTTCGCTTCTACTTTTGAGACCGGTGTTCTGACGTTTTTCTAAAAAAAAAAAATAAGAATTCAAAATTCAAAATTTATTGTCATAAAAACAGAAGGTGAATATAATTCAAAAATGTTAAGTATTTGCTGATTAAAGAAAACATGAAGGATGCCGCTTAATATTTGGCTTTTACGTGAACTTTAAAGCATATCCCTCATTCCATTTGTTTTCTTTGTTTTGTAATCTTTATATTATTTTCGTGAAATGTATTTTTGCTCAACATGCATTTCTCGTGGCCACGAGTTTAATGAATAAACCAACCTGCGTGACATTAGTAACCCAGAATTATTTGAGATATTTCGTTTTGAGTTAAGAAATTGTTTGCCTATATTAATTGTTATAGAAATTAATACAATATTAAATAATTATACTGGCGATGCTGTATATGCTAATGCTGTCTGTGCGCAATGTAGACAGCTTTCACAAGTGTTTACATGTATTACATGTTGGCCTACTTCAAATTAAATAGCCCTGCAAGAAACATTTCATGTATCCCACAATCTTGTCCATTGACTGACCTTCTTTTTTTCCCATTATATTTGTATTATTCGTTTGTATTCGTTATTTTTTCCTTCATTTTGATCTCGTTACATAACATTCTGAATGTAAATGATACTGTAAAGGTGCTATGACTGGGGTTTTTACTGGAATGCAGTTTAAAGGTTAAATTTAACATATATTGTATTTTATTTAGTCTAACTAATAGACAAATAACTGAAGAGTGAATCATTCACATAGTTTCATTTGGAAATAATTTATCGTCACACAGTAAAATAGGCCTACATTCCTTCTCTTAACTAAAGAATTGAACATATAAAATATGAATTGAACATATTTTATTTTGTTTAGTCCAATTAACAGACTAGACTATATAAATATTAAACTGTTTTACTGAGAAATGAATCATTCACGTAGTTTCATTTGTAAATGAAAACATCATGTATCGTCACACACGGGGATAAATACAATCAAAAAGTCAAAACGTAATTGGCATAATTGTCAGGCGTTAAAAATAAATAGCCCTAACCAGGTATTGAAATAATAATAACCTATAATAAGAATAAATAATAAGTGATTTAGAGCTATCTACTTTTTTCTTTATTGTGAATCGCTTAACCTAAATAACTTTATATATGCTATTTGGCATATATTTAGCAAATATTGTGAACTACAATTATGCCAATAAAGTTTTGACTTTATGATTGTATTAATGCCCGTGTGTGACCATACGATTTACAAATGGAACGTGAATGATTCACTCGACAATGAAACACTATATAGGTTATAATTAGACTAAAAATGAATATATGCCATATAGTATAATCAAAGCTTTCATGGCATGTCAGCATTTATCATTTAGATTCGGAATGTTAAGAGATCGAAATTAAGGGGGACATACTGAATATAAACGAATAATACATTTATTACAGAAAAAAAGGATCAATTAATGGATAAGACTTAAGGATGCATAAAATGTTTCTTGCAGGGCTATTTAATTTGAAGTACTTATATGTAATAAATTCTTGATAAACTTTTGAATGCTGTCTACATCGCGCACAGACATTCGCATATACAGCATTGCCTATTGTTAATATATAACTTAATATTGCATTAATTTCTATAACAATTAATAAAAACATTTCTTAACTCAAAATAAAAAATATGAATAAACCTATCTCTGATAATCCTGGGTTATGGTTACGCAGGTTTGTTTATGCATTAAACATAAGGATGTCGTTACCTCGACAAAATAATCTTGTGGCCACGACATAATATGACATTCCCAGGAATTAATATCTCGTGGCAATGACAAAAAGTAATATGACGTTCCTACGAATTCATTTGTGTGGCCACGACAAACATAAGTGAACCGAAGGTGTCCCCTCCAGGTTACCGTACCTTTTAGTTTGCAGCAATGTTTTCAGCCTGCTCCAGTCCAGTGCGTTACATGACTGCCCCCTACTGATCATGTCTTTCCTATGTCATTGTATTTTCCGTGTTCCTTTGGAATACACCGGCGTCACGCGAGACCACTTTACTTCCCGCGCGCATTTTAAATGGCCAGATCTGTAGCTCTTGATGACTTGACCCTAGCCTCAGTTCATTCCTTGTGAAGTTCACCCAAATTCTTGAATCGATTTTGCTTGACAAGCCTCTCAAGGCTGCGGTTCTCTCGGTTGCTTGTGCATCTTATTCTTCCACACTTTTTCCTTCCACTCAATTTTCTTTTAACATGCTTGGATACAGCACTCTGTGAACAACCAGCTTCTCTGGCAATGAATGTTTGTGGCTTACCCTACTTGTGAAAGGTGTCAATGATTGTCTTCTGGACAACTGTCAGATCAGCAGTCTTCCCCATGATTGTGTAGCCTAGTAAACCAAACTGAGAGACCATTTTGAAGGCCCAGGAAACCTTTGCAGGTGTTTTGAGTTGATTAGCTGATTGGCATGTCACCATATTCTAATTTGTTGAGATGTTAAATGTGAGCTAAATCATCACAATTAAAAGAACCAAAGGCCTAAACTACTTCAGTCTGTGTGCATTGAATTTATTTAACACACAAGTTTTACAATTTGAGTTGAATTACTGAAATAAATGAACTTTTCCACAACATTCTAATTTACTGAGATGCACCTGTAGTTTTTATTATTTAGTTTATATAGAGTTCAATACTCTGGTTCGGTTAAGACTTAATATAACATAAATTATGTCTCTTACTGAAATATGTAGTAGAAAACGAAGATTTACGTTATATAAAAAAACAACTTAGTTTTATGCATATTTTGGACTATGGGGGCACCATTATTAACTCGAAAAGTAAAATACTGATATGATGACCACAGCTACTGAAAGAGCTTACAGGTGGCAATAGATATAAGCGTAGGCTTAAACCAAATGCTGTACCATCAATTCTTCCGTACAAGGTGTCTAAACGCACATCTAAATGCAGCGTCATGACAAGCGTCGGCATGTTTACATCCTGCCAGGATGGCATCTAGCATTTTTTGTCTCTGCCATTTGTAAGCTCTTTCAGTAGCTCTACTAAAAGCCTCAAGGCTCAAGTGAAGAGAACAAAAATGCTGGTCTTTAGGAAGCTTTCTTTCCATTATTTTCTCCTCTTCTTATCATTAGGAAAAGCAGTAAAGTTCTAAATTAGTTCTCTTGTTGGCTGAAAATTACAACCAAAAGCTGCTCAATGTGGCATCGAATCAGAATTTTATTTTCTGAGTTGTGTCTTGGTAAAAATAGCAACAGGTAATGCCAGAAGCTCACTAAATGCAACCATTTCATGTCATTGAAATAATAGCAACCCCCATAGTCCAAAATATGTATAAAATAACATACATCTTTTATGGGTTTTCTACTACATATTTCACTAAGAGACATCATTTACATTATATTAAGCAAAACAGGTTTGAATACCAATGTTTCCCTTTAAAGTTTAATGATGCAATGCAAATATATTTATTAGTGTATAAGTTGTTACTTTACATCAAAACTAGGCAAAGCCATAATTTACACACAGCTGGTGCAACTGGCCCCGGGAATCTTTTTAATCTGTTGAGCTTTCATGTATGAGAAAGATGCCTTTAACCTAAATGCATGGCATTTTGATTTCAGACATCTGTTAAATACATACTCCTATCCGCGCAGTTTGCTTTTCAAATCCTGTTCTCCTACTTTCCTGCATCTCCTGGGCATAAAAGACTGGAAAAATAGTGTTTCAAGAGAATGTGCAGAGAGCTGGAGGTGCTGTGCATATAAAATCACTGTCCTCTACTTCTCTCCTTCAGTATCGGAGAGAATCAAGCCCCATTACAAACGGATAAAACCATCAGCGCAACAAATCCGGCCGAACATATTCCTCCAGAGGAAGAAAGACAAGGAAGAAGTATTTGAGATGAGCTGAGGCCTGAAAGTGATTTCTAGGGCCTCTCTTAAGCCCCCATGAATTTTTTCCCTCCAATTTTTTCTTTTTTTTTTATTGGAAAATGCAAGTGATCCCTTTCTCCCCCCAGCATTGTGGATTTTCAGGGTTTGTGGCTCATGCTTGAAATGTTTATTGCAACCTCCTCAGATTAGCAGCGACCCCAGTGTCTGAGCTCTTCAAGAAGAGGGCTTGTTTCCCTGTACGTTGCCAAGGCAATGGCCCACATGAGAGGAGGTCGACAAAAAGGAAAGGGCTGCAGGGGAAAAAAAAAGAATCGCTTCCTGTTTGTAACACATGCAAGGTATTAGTAGAGATTTTGATTCACCTCAGCAAATGTCTTTAGAGTTCCCTAAAAAGATTTGTTCAAATTCATTCACTGATTTGTTCACATATTCTTTCAGCTGGTTAAATATTTATAACAGTAGGTGTTCATTTAAAAAAATTACAGTCATTAATCCATTATTTATTCAAAAGTCTTTACCCCGTTTCTGTCTTTGCTGTGAATCCAACGTATTCACATTCAGAACTAAACGAACACGACCACCCTGTCACATAACTTCTATTCAAAATACTTTATGGTTGGAGTGAGGAGCAATGACTGGTGGGTAAATTTCCTTCGGAGGGCACTTAAGGTCAAAGACAATGCACCTATGATGACTCATTCAGTGCTGATCTGAGTCGTTCCATGAGCCATTGAACACTGTTCAAAAGGAGATACTTCAGTAATGAAAAATACTCAGTGCCAGTGCATAAAATTAAAAGTGAACAATTTGTTCACTTTAAAGATTTGTTCACTTGTTTGTTCAAAAACGCTGATTCATTCATAGCACCTAGGCAGTTGTGCAGTTTTATAGCAGGGGCGTTTCCGCAAGGGAGGCAGTGTCTCATAAAAAATTGGATGAGAAAAAAATTCATAGTACAAAAATAAAACAATGCTGTCCAACAGTGACACCAGCAAATAAAGTTACAGCTGGAGTCTGCTTCTCTCTTTCCTCCCCTAAGCCTATTGAGTTTTAACAGTCCCCCTAAAGTGTGCAATGAGTTTGGTGAGGGGTAATTGAGGATGAATAGAGGAAAGTCATGTGAGAGGAGGCAGTGCCTCCATCGTGATCTGATTGGATATCACTGGATATGATCAGCTGTGATTGGATTATACAATAAATTGTATTTATTCTTGTGTTTGTGCGTGTTCTGTCTTCGCGAATCATTCTGAATAAACAATATAATATAATAAAAAAACAAGTAAACAACTTACACACTTATATAACCACATAACTTTAGATATAATCACTTTGTTACATCAAAATAATACTTAAAGGGATAGTTCACCCAAAAATGAAAATTAGCCCATTATTTACTCACCCTAAAGGCATCCCAGGTGTATATGGCTTCCTCCTTTCAGACAAATCCAATCGGATTTGTTTAGGCTCCTTCAAGCTTTATTATGGCAGTGGGCAGGTGTTTCTGTTTAACAGTCCAAACCAAGTCCAATAAATTGCATCCATCCATAATAAAAAAAACTGCCTCACATGGCTCCAAAAAGTGATTAGTAAGTTTTAAATATGATTATTTTTCTTAGAAAAATGCACTGATTCACTACAGGAGGCCTTTATTCACCCTCCGGAGCTGTGTGTGGCCCTTTTTTATTATGGATGGGTGTGCTTTATTTGACTTATTTTGGACTGTTGAAAAGAAACACCCGCCCATTGCTATTAAAATGCTTGGAGGAGCCAGGACAATTTTTAATATAACTCATATTGGATTCATCTGAAAGAAGGAAGTCATACACCTAGGATGCCTTGAGGGTAGGGTTGGGTATCGTTTGGGGTTTATTCGATACCGGTGCCAAATCGATACTTTTAAAACGGTACCGGTGCCAAAACGGTGCCTGAACCGATACTTTTACAAAAAGCCACAAAATGGTGGATGACACAAGAATATCTTTTTATTGGACAAAAAAGGTTCTTTAAAATGAAAAATGTATTAAAAGTTTAAAGTATACATTAATATATAAGTAAATACAAAACACAACAATAAAATCTAAGCCACCTAACCCAACTACAATAATTTAACAGCTTCAAATTTCAGCAATTCTTTTGCAGAAATATTACCATATTTGCCTTTCTCTGGCAAAATAGAACACCTCTCCTGACTTATTGCATGTCCTGGTAAGACTAGGGCAGGGGGCAGGGTTGTGGCTAGAAGGTGTACAGCTCTGACCTGAAACTAACAATGAAATTAATTGTTCTACCTAAAAGATTGTGTGTTTTTTTTAATGTCTACACTTAGCCCTTACTATTATACATAAAACAGTATTATTGTTGTACATTGTGATAAAAATAACGTTAGATTGATGTGCACATGCCCAGTGTTCAGATCTGCCTCCATTCTAGTCTAAACCTTTTTTCTCTTCCTATAGGTGGAAGGGTGACCAAATTGTTAGTGTAATCTGTTACGTGTCATGTCATGAAATGTTTTTAATACAAAACTGTCTAATGTGATCACAATTTCATAAAAAAAAATTAAGTTTAGTAAGTTAGGTCTATTAATTGTAATGATTTAATTTCAGACAACAAATAAATTATATAGAGAAAGTGAGCAAAGTATAAACAGAGCTTTTTGAAACTATTTGAAACTCTTTACGAATTAGTAAACCACTTGTAACGGTCTGGGTGTCTGTCCCTTTAAGGCTCGGGTTTCGGGGTATTTCCCTTGCACTGCACTCAAATGTATATGCGGGAGGAATCATCCTCCTAAACGTTTTTTTTTTGTTGCTTCTTCCTTTTAATAATAACCCCTTTGTTAATGGTGACTGGCTTCGTGTGGTTATTAAGTAACGCACAGTGATTCACTCCTTCGAATCGCTCCAATCGGATCGCGAATCATTTTAGTGAGAACAGAACTTCAATGCGTGTATCGCGAATCATTTGATTCATTTAGACGATTTACATCAGGACGTAGGAGAGCTTCACGGGATATTTTATCCCAACGGGAATTCAAATAATTCAGCAGAGGCAGGGATGCATAGACTAGAGCAAATCGCGCCCTGCTGATAGTGCCAGCTGATGTCCACAAACTGTCAAACACGGTACATCCCTATGCTTTCAAGCTTATTCCATGTGCCCTCAAATGTTTCATTAAGTTTGACGTGTTTCCCCCTTTACACACAACTGTTGTAAAACATGTGTTGCATGTCGCGTTGTCTGAATCATTTTTTGTGAAATATAGCCACACTTTAGAACATTTAGTTTTTGGCATTTTAAGTTAAGCGTGTTTAATGTAACGTTAGCTAACGACAGACCACCTGCTGCAGTCAGAGCAAGAGTATAGGTTCTGAATTCACGTGCTTCTTGGATGGTTTCATTTCCCGACGATTTGTGCTTTTAATTTGAAATGTGAAAATGGCCAGATGTCTTGGATTTGTATCATCAAAGCTTTCCGACGTTCACGTGAGTTTTCTCATTCAGGAAATAATTTTTCCGATCATTCTGACACCCCATGAATGCAGTATTTAAATTTAACTAGCGATCATGCATGTTGACAAATCAAAGCTTCTTACATCCGTGTCATAGCACCAGAAGACAAATATTTCAAAAGACAGTTCAGACACTTAAGTGGCACCGAAATGAGGCACCGAAATTCGCGTTGTGTTTCGGTCCGGTACATACCGGTTATATGGGTACCGGTGCCGTATTGGCACCGGGTTTCGGTACCCAACCCTACTTGAGGTTGAGTAAATAATGGGCTAATTTTCATTTTTGGGTGAACTAACTCTTTAAACTACCTAAAAACATGGTCTGTGGGGGTTTTTTTTAATGAGTAATCAGCTTGTTGAAATTAAAGATACATCTCCATGTTGGTAACCAATATTTTACAGAGCTTTGATGACTGATTATCTGAAAATAAGTTTTGTTTATTATGAAAAAGAACAGCTGAACAGTTCATAAATAAAATATATAATTATTTATGCCATTAAAATGCTTGGAGGAGCCAGGACAATTTTTAATATAACTCAGATTGGATTAATCTGAAAGAAGGAAGTCATATACACCTAGGATGCCTTGAGGGTGAGTAAATAATGGGCTAATTTTAATTTTTGGGTGAACTAACTCTTTAAATTACCTGAAAACATGGTCTGTGGGTTTTCTTTAAATGAGTAATCAGCTTGTTGAAATTAAAGGTACATCTCCATGCTGGTAACCAATAATTTACAGCTTTAATGACTGATGATCTGAAAACAAGTTTTGTTTATTATGAAAAAGATGCTTAAAAATGCTTAAAAATACTAAACTGATGAGATGTATACTTACTGTAATAACTAGAATATCACTGTAAAAATACAATATAGATTTTTATTCTGGTGGTATAAGTAATGTTTATTTAACCCAAAAAAATGTGATTGGGACATGAATTTACATTTATTAAATGTAATAAATTCAGAACACCACTGCTTTATTGTGACTAATTGTATCTGGTCAAAGATTATATGACCAGCTGATGATGTTTTATTGATCACACATGAATTCCTGATAAAAGTTCATTTATCCTTTCCTAAAAAAAGGGGGGCCTGCATCTTTGGGAGTTTGTGATATTGGTGCAGCTTTCTCTATGAATCTTATGAATCTTAAAGCAGCAAAAAGCACTCAAAAGAATCACTCAACGCCAAGTTTCTTATTTACTGACAGTCCCTCAGTGAGTGAAAAGAACGCGGGAGTGCTATGACTGAATCGGGATGTTTTTTTTTTTCCCTACCCCGATCTTTTAGAGTCCCAACATTGCAGCTCCTCGCAGATGTTCTTTGATATTCATGAACAACTGCCTGGGGTGGATATTAGCAATAGCGTTCACTTTCATCTCCCCCCATGGCACTTCCTCAAGTGTCTCCCAGCATACTCCTCCAACAACAGACCCAGGCAGCGCTCTGCACGGGCACATAATACTTCATTCAGCAGCTAAGAAAGAGGTGCTTACCTCTGCTCTTCATGAGCAACAAATAGAGATATCAGCCCTCGTGACTGCTTTATGCACCCTTTGTGCTTTTCACGTGTTAACAACCACTTAAAATTAATGAAACTGTGGCTAATAGGATGAAATGTGCACCGCGGCCTTGAAGGTGTAGGTGGTCCTGCACTGTGTTTACTGCATTTTCTGCAAGCTGCTGACGTTGGCCGCAGATGAATCAGCTCAATGATGAGGCGTTCTAATGACCGAACAAATTACAAGCATTTACGTCTTTTGAATTGTGTGGTTTCTGTGACCTGAGCTAAAACAGTCGGAGGGGGGAGGCTTTTGTAGCCCCTGCTGGGCATGCCGTGGTGAGCGTGAACCGAGCACAAGATTATGATTATGAGAGAAATGCTTGCAACCCATTTAGAAATCGATTCTCCTCACTGCTTCCCCATTCAGTGTCAAGTCTGCCAACCAAAATGAAGACGACAGCCCCTATTTCTACTGCAGCTATTATCATTTCATCCCTTAGACACCACATTTTTCTCAAAGGGCCGCTCTTTCATACAAAGGCGCAGTCAATCAGATGGTAATTGACTCTTAATGGTACCAATTAAATAATCATTTTCCTTTTGATTTATTGGACAAGTCACTTGCACAGAAAGTTGAAAGTTTTGAGCAAGGGGTCACATTTAGCATGGCTCCTTTAGCCCCTGCTTGTAGATGCATAAACTGATGCTAAAAAGCATTTTTCTCCAATGATAGCCTTTTAAAATTAGCTGTGCATTATGATGAAATAAGTGTATATACAGTGCCTTGTTTTATGTTGCTGCCTTGTGTTAAACTGTTTTAAATGACTTTTTGTCCCCCACATCAATCTACACTCCATACACCATAATGGCAAAGAAAAAACTGGTTTTTAACATCTTTGCAAATTTATTCAAAAAAAAAAAAAAAAAACTTAAATGATTCCATTGCATAAGTATTCATACCTTTATTTGGGACAGTTGAAATTCAGCTCAGGAGCATTCATATTGCTTGTAGATGTTACTACACTTGGAGTGAAGTTAACCTGTGGCAAATTCAATTGAATGGGTATGATATGGAAGGGCATACACGTATTAATAAAAGGTGTAACATTTGAAAATGCATATCAGAGCAAAAACCAAGCCCTGAGGTAAAAAATACTGCCTGTAGAGCTCAGAGACAGGAGTGCATTAAGCCACACATCTAGGGAAAAGTTTAGAAAAAAATCTGCTGCATTGAAGGTTCACAGAAGCATGTAGTCTCCGTTACCCTTAATGGAAAAAGTTTGAAACAACCATGACTTTTCCTAGAGCTGGCGTCCTGGCCAAACTGAGCAATTGATGGAGAAGGGCCTTGGCTAGAGTGGTGACCAAAAACCTGATGGTCACTCTAGTTGAGCTCCATGATCATATATGCAGAAACTTACAGAAGGACAAACATCACTGCAACTATTGAGATAGCCTTAATGAAATCCCAGTCCAGAGCACTCAGAACCTCAGACTGGACAGAAAGTTCACCTTCCAACAGGGCAATGACCCCAAGCACACAGCAAGATTAGTTTGTAAACAACTCTGTGAATGTCCTTGAGTGGCCCAGCCAGATTCTAGGCTTGAATCCAATTAAACATTTTTGAAGAAACCTAAAAATGGCTGCCAGACCCCATTCAAGAGAGGTGAAGAGGTGAGGAGTGGGATGTGCAAATCTTGTTGCATCATACCCAAAAAGACTTGAGACTGTAAAGGTGCTTCAGCTAAGTACTGAGTTAAGGGTATAAATACTTATGCAATGTACTTATTTGCAGTATTTTTATTTTTAATACATTTATGAAGCTGTGACAATTCTGTTTTTGCTTTGTCATTTTGGAGCATGTAGTGTAGATTGATGTGGGTATGAACACTTTCGTAAGGTCACTGTATATAGCACTAATTTATCAGTACTTTATAGGGATCTTAATAGTGTAAATTGTAGTTATATCCATTTGTTGACATAACAGCTTAGGATAGTTGTGAATTTATCCATCCGCCCATTAAAATACATTAAAAATACATTAAAAACATTAATAATCTGAAATATTATTACAATTTAAAATACATTTTTTTCTATTTTAAAATGCAGTTATTTCTGTTATGCAAAGTTGAATGATCCTTCAGAAATCATTCTAATATGCTGATTTGCTGCTCAAGAAACATGTATTATTATTATTTATTAAATGTTAAACAGTTGTGCTGCTTAACATTTTTTGTGGAAACTGGTGCAATTTTTCCAGGATTCCTTGGTGAATAGAAACAATATAAATTTTATTTATAATTTTTGTGTAACATTATAAATGTCTTTACTGTCACTTTTGATCAATTTAATGTGTCCTTAAGTATTAATTTCTTTAAAATAATTTGTAAAAATCTTACTGATCCTAAACTTCTGAATGTCTGTTTGTAAACCTTTTATAAACATTTTCATGCTTTTAATCATTACTTTTCTATTCAAAATGCACTATTATTTGCTACTCTTTGTTTATATTCACATTCGAGTTACAATTCTGCATCCAGTTTGCTACAAATTAAAATTCAGGGATTGTGAACAGCTCATAACCCTGGCATTTTTGCAGTGCCAATAGCCCATCAACATTGGCATAATGTCATTTTGGCTCCAGAGTGATCAGTCATGACATTTATGGATCAAACAACTGCCCCGTCAGAATTGACTCTACCCAATTTGAAATCATGTACTTCCAAGGGGCCCAATGTCAGTCGTTAAAAAATGCCAATGGCCTCCTTGGTGTTCTCCTGTCAAACACTATGTTTGTGTATGTGATTATTATCCTCATCAGACGCCGTGTTAGAACTAGCTGTCACAGCCGGCACCCATCCTACGGTGTCACTGCGCGAAGCTTTGAAGTCTTACTTTTTGAAGAGTGCAAATCTCATGGGGTCAGAGCATCTGGCTGCTGCTTGCACAGCATCTGTGCAGGAGTCTTTGTACCTCAGACATTTGCAGTGAAAGCCTCAGAGGTGCCACCCATCGCACTCACGTCTCTCTGTGATCCACCCCCACAAGACATGCGCGGGAACCACAGGAAACACAAACAGAGTATTAGAGTGATTTTATCTATCGAAACAATTCCGAGATGAAATCAAATTGCAGACTACCTTGCAAGCACGACGAAGCCGAGCCGAGCCGCGGTATTACGGCACGCCGTGAAATCACTAGGCGGCTGTAATCTTGTGCGTTGAGCAGAAATGTTTCCAATCCATCATAAAACCATACAGCTTGACTGGTTGAGTGTGCACATACATTTGTAAAACTGTTTGAATTCGCCACGGCACGACTTGATGAAATTGGCCCGCTGTTGTTCCTTGGATTCCATCTCGCAGCCAAACACCAACTGAGATATTTGATCAGGGAGTCTTGGCAGCATCTCAGCAAATGCCAAGATGATTCATTTAAACATGTGTGCTCTTTAAAATAATTGCCCCACATCACCCTTCCCCCCATTGTCCACACTACGCCGAGAGTTTAGCTGCCGAGTCAGAGATCCATTTACCAAGTCATCATTTCTTTTCTGCTGAAGGAGGCAGCGTGGCTGCCGGTGCCATATTAGATCAGGATCTAGGCGTACACAAGAAGCAACAGTCTTGGACATGCTGTCTAAAAGCATCTCAAACAGCTCTATATAACCCACACTGATTCAGAAAACTTCTCCCAAGACATTGTAATGTGTTCCAATCACAGAACACTCACACACTAACCCGAGCTCACCGCTTTATTTTCCATCCCCCCGCCTGAAAAACACTCCTCTGGCCAAAAAGAGAACAACAGCACGCACAAGGCAGACAAAAGGTCTGTTCACAAACCTAGTGACTTGCCTCACTGTCTGTTGTCTACATAGGCAGTATCTGATGATGCTGTGCTAACAGAACAATGCTACAATGAAATAATTCATTTTATCTGTAAGACTTTACAACATTGGTTAAATAAACAGTTCTCCCCAAAATGAAAATTCTGTCATTGATTACTTATGATTAATTACTATCTAATTGTCGTTCCAAACCCCTAAGACTTTTGGAACACAAATTCAGATATTTTTGATGAAATCGGAGAGCTTTCTGACCTTGCATAGACAGCAACACAACTGACTCGTTCAAGACCCAGAAAGGTAGTAAGGACATTGTTAAAATAGTCCATGTGACATCACAAGCTACGAGAATACTTTTTGTGTGCAAAGAAAACAAAAAGAATACTTCGATGTGTTCACGAGACTATCACGACGCATACAAGAAATTAGGGCTGCTTGATTTTGCCAAAAATCATAATCACGATTATTTTTGTCAATATTGTAATCACGATTATTTAACACGATTATGACAGGGTCCAAAACTTTATATTAGTGATTAATTTAAAGATGGCAATACAGCAGAAAAAAAAATACTGAATACTTTTATGCAAGTCTAACATAGTCTAACATTACTACAGAAATTGAATGTAACGTTTAGAGGTGGGCCGTTATCGGCGTTAACGTGCTGCGTTAACGTGAGACTCTTATCGGGCAATAAAAAAAATATCGCCGTTAATCTATTCTCAAAGTTTGGTTGGGAGCTGGGTCTAAACTACGTAAGCTGTGATGACCTTCACCTTGATAGTTTAGCGCGGATGTCTACCTAGCCGAATTGAGTGTATGATGATCCGTGATCCGTACGGACCAAACTGGTTCGGCACGCATGTGATTCGCGGATTAACTGTTAAATTTAACCATCATAGAGTAAAAGTTTATAATTGGCACATGTTTTGTCTTGCCAATTTACCAATTCAAACAATTTAAAAAGGGAACACGCACGCCGACGCACACACCTGAAGAGAGCACGCGCACCGAGAGAGAGAGAGAGAGAGAGAGAGAGAGAGAGAGAGAGAGAGGCGCGATTCACACTGATTCCTCTTTAACTACTTTTTGAACGGAAACACACATACAAAGTCATGTCTTAATACCCGTTTTGGTATTCTGGTAAACACAGTCGGTTATGTCTTCAGTGAACCGAAACAGCTGAGAAAGAGATGCGTGCCAGTAGTCGGTACGTGCATTATGCCTTAAAGAGACAGCATCCTATAAATACCTGCAGTGAGAAGCACTAGTTATTTACAATTAATTATTAAATTTCCGCACCTGAATTCTAGGGTTATTGATTTTATTAGTAACTTTATGTTGTATTCATTTACACTTGATATTTGTGTAATTGTTCTTGTTTTGTTACTGACTTTATTAGTTCAGCTAGTAGTGTTTGCTGTGGATTAGAAGTAGCCTACTTAAAGTAAGCATTCAGTAATTAGTAAAAAACAAACTTTTTTGTTTTGTTTTGTTTGTTTTTTGCTGATCCGAAAAATGATCCGATCTGTGACTCCAAATCCATGATGTGATCCGAATCGTGAGTTTTGTGATCCGTTGCACCACTAATATCCATGCCCTTGTGCATCTGTGTATTAATCTGCAACGCGCACGTCGCGCAGCCTTTTACTCAGAAGTAGGCTACATGCAGTGTGGGAATAGTTGGTTACACAAGTTTGTATAGTTAATTGTGTTGTAAATGCAATTGTCAAGCAGTTTGTGATGCATTTTGGAAACAGGAGATGGGCCCCTGGTCTAATGCGCCACCTGGCTTGAGAAACCCGTTCTCAAAGAATTACTTTTAGTCATTATTTGGTTAGCACACATATTCTGAATGCCTTCAGCAGAATTCAAATTAGCCATTTTAATCTAGATTAATCTAGATTAAAAAAATTAATCTATGCCCACCTCTAGTAACGTTAATTATTTGAATGTAAAATAAAACAGCATCTTCACTGAAATAGTTAAACATGCTTTGTTTCGTATTAAAACTACAAAAGTCCTTCATTTAAGAGCAGTGAGTGATTTTTCTCTTTGTATTTTTACGTTTTATTAATATTAAGCACAGAGACGGCAGAAGGAATATTATTTGTTGCTGCTTTAAGAGCCACACGGGTCCAATATACTGTTACACACGTATTTTCATTCTCAACTGTTTATATTCATTAAAGACACAACTGACAAGGGTTTACATGAATAATCACCAAGCGCCTCATTTTGAAATATGATATTTGAGCATTTAGGCGCACACCTTGAGTTAAAAGATAACTTTACATGTCCGTGTTCTGCTCCGTCTCTGAATGCATACACAGAACAGCGCAAGTTTTCTTTCTTGCTTTTAAAAACACAACATCAAAGAAACATTAACAAGCACGTCCCATTTATGAAAGTCACGTTACCTGATTTTGCTAATTTGCATGTGAAATTAGGCTTTTATGGAGGAGCGAAATCGCACCACTGGTAAAGGGGCGGAATGGGGCGGAATAATCTTTTCATCTCGATTACTGTATTTTCATGATTGTTTGAAGCAGAAATCGAAACTAAATTTCGATTAATTGCACAGCCCTACAAGAAATTGTTGAATAAAGTCGTTATTTCTGTTTTTGTACACAAAATGTCTTCTCATAGCTTCATATCATTAGAGAGCAGGTCATATGGGTTTTCAAAAATAAATTTTTGCAGTTTGTAATGTAGCTATCCTTCAATGTAAACAGTCTGCAAAGTTGTTAATCAATAAAGTGCATTATACATAAAGATATTGTCTCGCAAAAGAAAGAGTTGACTCAGAATCACTTGTCAATCATTTGTTTTCATTGCCGAAAGATGATGATGTGAAGCAATACCACAGCAATACAATTCAAACCTGTTGTTGTGTGCTCGTCATTTTACAGACTACTGCTTCTCTAATTTTGGCTTTTATCTGCTTTGGCTTCTAAACGTTTGGACTAACAAGTGTCTCCAAACCACAACCTGTAAGTACGACTAATACATTGTGTGTACATTTTCAAGTGAGTGCTCAAAATATCAAATTTTTGTGCTAATATGTGACGTATACCTAGAGCAGCTTAGGTTTCCAGGTAAACCACGATATAACTGTTTTACTGAAATAGTTCTGATAATTCGCTGTGAACCCACTATTTCCTAAGAATTTGTTGATTTAATGTAGTTCTAATTACTTTGCTTAATAATAAATAACGTAACTTAGACATATTATGGTTTACAAACTATGTTGATTCATCAGTTAGTCACGTTAGCTAACATATCCACTATTCTTGTTTAATGTGTTTACAGTTTAGCAGCTAAACTTTGGCTGTGGGCACGATTCGCTTGCATAAGTGTTAAACAAAATGTTTTTATGTTATTATTTTAAGAACGGATTGGAGCACTATATTATTGTTTTATGTAAAGGTACATCAGGGTTGCCAGGTTTTCACAACAAAACCTGCCCAATTGCTACTCAAAACTAGCCCAATCACGTTTTCGAGGGGGGTCCCCCGTTAAAAATATATGCTTTTGTCAGGGATCCCCTAGTAAATTCGCATTCCATGGCCTAAATATGACGTTATCGGGGTCGCTTCAACCCGCAAACATCAAAACCAACCGCAGACTTGCCAACACAGATGGTAGCGCTCACTAACTTGCTCAAGTACTGCCAATCACAACAGGCTTGGCCAGCTAACCAATCAGAGTAATATAGGCTTATGAAAGGGAGGGGTTTACAGACATTAGTCTCAAAGCTGATTCAAACAAACAGTTTCAAAATCATTGACAAATGACTCTATGTATGAATGTATATTCTGAGAAAATTACAATGTTTTCTGACCTTAGATGCATTTAGACCTGTTGTTGTGGACTCCAACACAATATTAGGACACGTTAAGACTATTTCAACAATGGCCTTACTACCTTTCTAACTGTAAAAAAAGGCTTATCTTACTATTAAACTTATTAGTATTTTCTTGTTTCTAGTCAAAATTCTTAAATTAATATTAAATTAAGATGCATTTAGTAGATAAGCAAAGTGACATGCTATTTAGTCTTGCTTTAAGCAAAATGCACGTAATTTAGTTTTTTTCCCCCTGGAAACAAGTAAAATTATCTGCCAGTGGGGTAAGCATTTTTTTCAACCTGAAAACAAGACTAAATATCTTATATCATTTTGCTTATCTAGTAAATGCATCTTAATTTAAGAATTTTTAGATATTTTGACTAGTAACAAGACAAAAATACTAAGTAAGATAAGGCTGAGCCTTGAATGTGCCAGTTGCATTGCTGTCTATGCACGCTTAGAAAGCTCTTGGAATTTATCAAAAATACTTCAATTTGTGTTCCAAAGATGAAAGTCTTATGGGTTTGGAACGACATGAGGGTGAGTAAATAATGACAGAATTTTCATTTTTGGGTGAACTATTCCTTTAAATAATGTTAGTAAAATTATATCTTATTGCAAAGTGCTACCATTTATGAATATATATTTTTTGAAGTGTATTGATAATCAACACCTTGCCCACCACCTAGAATTTGTTTTGGCGAGTTCAACAATTTGCCTTATAGGATTGCCCTCTCTGCAAAATACACACGTAATGCACAGCCTAAGAATTTGTCCAAAAAAAGGCATCTCAGATTCCTCGTGGAACAACCTTCTTGTTGGGAGCGCGCCGAACATCTCTTAAAATGCTGCCTCTGTACGCAGCTCGCTAGATTTTGTAACAGAGCAAAAAAAGGCTGCCGTGCAAGGGTGCTTTTCATGTAGAGTGGCTTTGAAAATACTTCCTACTCTGCAGCGGCCGCTTTGACGAGAGAGTACATTTACGTACCTCATACTTCTGTATTTGCAGGCAAATGGAGGAAAAAAAAACGTGTAAAAGTTTAATCATCTGTGCCCTAGGGCTGAAGAAAGCAGACTGCAACCGAAACACCTGCCTGCGCTAATCACCTCACCTCCTGGAAACAAGCAGAGCAACTTTGCAGGTTCATTAGCGCTATTGCCATCTGAATAATGCATCCCGGCTACTATCTTAAACAAAGGCCTGGAGACAAATATGATCTCCTTGGGTTTGCATCATCTCACCGAGGTAAACTGGCTATTATAGAACAATAAAATGGATGCACACGTAGGCCATACAAGAGCTGGTGAGATCTGCGGCTCTGTGCATGCTTTCTGTGAATTTTCTTTGTGGTATGGTAATTGGGTGAAGTGGACAGAAGTCTCTGTGGTCATTTTACAGAAGCGCTTCTAACCCACCTCTCTCTCGCTCCTGGGGGACACAGCGGGGGTTCTGCGGTTCAGGGGATGGCAGTTTGAGAGGTATGAGAAGGAATAACAGAGAAAGAGAGAAAGGCTGGAAGAACACGACCACTTACCGCTCTTACACACCGGGCAGCACTGGTCAGGCTCATATTCTGGATCAACACACTCGGTCTGTGGGCAAGCTGACACCGAACACAGAACCTCTCCGCTGGGCTCACAACGGCACTTCTCACATGGAGACACCTGGAAACACAGCCAGATGAGAAACAAAACCTTTTTTCTATAACGACTGATAGGTTTAATCATCAGAGGAAGAACAAGAGCTCTGATTTTGGGAACTGATGAGTGTTCAGTTCAATTGATGAACACACTCATACAATCCTGCCAATCACAACACTTGGAGTATATTAACAATGCTTACCCAATTCCTTCTGGCAATTCCTCTGGCGTTGCTCATCTCCCTTCCTTTCTTTCCATATTCATGTCCATGGGGAACTCTGAGTCGTGCCTTACGCTCGAGCCCATTCATTATGGATGAATATCAATACCTGTCTGCCTTTTTTGAGTGATTCTTCAACTACAGGCACTTTAGGTCCCAAGGGTTGATTTTCATTAAAACTTTTCATTACCACCCATTGTGTTACATGAAGGTCGTATTAAAACTTTGTACTGAAACTTTTGAGCATGCTTTCATTTGTATTAGCTATTTTCCCAGTGTCTTTTATGTAGGGCTGCAACAACTAATCGATAAAATTGATTATTATCGATATGAAAATCATTGACAACGGTTCTCATTATCGATTAATCGGGTCTGCCCACAGTGCACGTACAACTTTAGAGGGTCGTGTCAAATTAGAGCAATGAATGACGCATTTCTATGGACAAAATGCATCTAAAAATAGTGGAGGAAACAGAATGAGATGAGATAATAGAGTAAAAAGCAACCTTTGAGGCGCTTTGACAGATTCGTTTGCATCCTCAGCATGAAAACTTTCAGTTTACGGTCATATCCTTATCTGTAAATGTCACAAATTCACAAAAGCATTTCCATTTTTGCATAAAAGTCCATCTTGACAGTCTGTGTTAAGTTTAAATCTTTACTGAATGAGTGTGTCAGACAGCCGGAGCACAGAGAGGAAGACAATTAACGCTCAGCGCAAAAACATTAATTGTGCTGAAATATTGTTGAATGTTAAATTTAGGTAGTGAACATGTAGTGAACATATTTATGAAGATATAGGGATAACAGCATGTAATTATCTGATATATAAATATCAGACACTTCATAGCCGCCTTTTATATAAAGAAATGACAGTAAACTTGACTTTGATCAAAGTAAACGCGTGTTCCTGCAGAACATTTCTCTTACCTGTTGGTTAACACTGAGTTTGTTTTTATTCGTCTTTATTATCTGTATTAGGCTATTCTTTTCATTTTTAATGTAGAGATTTAAACTTTGTTCACTTTATACAGTGCTTAACAAATTTAATAAAACAAATTTATGTAAGGTGTTTAACAAATTATGAAAGGTTTGTGCCCCTGCTGCTCCAAACTAACAGTATTGGTGATTAGCAAAATCATTTTTTCGCTTTCTGTATTGGTTAGTCCTCTAATATGCAATAAGCTTTTTAGTAACAGCTATTTCTAATGCTATAATTATTGTGGTTATCTGTGGAAAAAAAATAGACAAGCGCTTTATAGTGTTTTTCTTCAGATATTTGTCTTTTCTCTTTATTACGACCGGTGGTCTAATAAATTAAGCACTGTTTTCATAACATTCAGTTGACATGTTTGTTTGAAGGACATTGGGCAGAATGTGGAATATTGTGATTTTTGTCAATAAAATAAAAAATTGGGATTTAAGCCAATTAATCGATTAATCAGAAAAAATAATCGACCAACTAATCAATTATCAAAATAATCGTTAGTTGCAGCCCTACTTTTATGTAAAGATTGTAAGGTTCTCAGACCCAAGCTTAAACTTAATAAAACATGAGAATCTGTTTTATCCAAATGAAACATGAAACATAAACCATTTCTAGTTTTTAATGTGAGTAAATAATTTAGTAACTCTTTCAATTTGTCAATTTGACTACAATGTCAATATTAATATTTAGGATCATTTAATTGCCCTGAGCTAACATGAACTAACAATGAACATTAACAATGATATCGACTGTTAATAAAAAATGTATAAATACTGTAACAAATGTATTGCTCGCTTGTAATGATAACTGATGTAACCTAATGGGAACATATTGTAAGGTGTTACCAATGATTCATATAAAATTTTACATACTTTAGGGTTGTCCCTCAGTTGTAGCATCTTTTTCATTACAAAAAACTGATTTGCCACTGATAATTAATACAGCATGTGAAGAAAACCTTCAAAATCCAGGTGAATATCACTTGTCAACTGAATATTTTTAGAAGTTGTATTCTGTCAAAGTATGCACAAAAGACGTTCACCTCCACAAAAAAAAAAAAAATCCTGATAATGTACTCACCCCCATGTCATCCAAGATGTTCATGTCTTTCTTTCTTCGGTCAAAAAGAAATTAAGGTTTTTGAGGAAAACGTTCCAGGATTTTTCTGGACTTCAGTGAGAGCCAAATTGCTGGGTTGAAGGTCCAAATTGCAGTTTCAATGCAGCTTTAAAGGGGCTCTACACAATACCAACCGAGGAATAAGGATCTTACAGCGAAACGATCGGTCATGCTTTTTAACCACAAATGCTTGTCTTCTACTAGCTCTGTGATGTGCATCTAGGACTTACATATTTTATAATCACGTTGGAAAGGTCACGCGTGTCTATGGACTTCGGGTTCAAAAAGGTAGGGTGGAGCGAAAAACTCTTTTCTCCTACAACTTCAAAATCATCCAACATCATTGTTTTACCCTTTTTTTGCAAACAGGGTTCCCACACCTTGGTTAACTTCAAATTCAAGGAGCTTTCAAAGACTTTCCAGGTCCAATACCCTCAATTTCAAGAACTTAATGTGGGGACATTTTTGAGAGCAAAGTTATATCGTGTTGCCTTGTAAGATACATTTTTCATGTGTCAAATACAACTATGCAAAACAGCTTTTTTTGGCCATATGACAGAGATCTGATATTTGATGTTTGTTGTAAATGCATGTAACTAACGTAACTCAAGCAAAATAGTATGCATAGGCCATGAAGTGTTAACAAAATAACGTATCAGTGGACTGGAGGGAATAATATGGAATTTTTTCCAGAAAACTTCTTGCACAAAAT
>NC_133362.1:35297661-35391153 GCF_049309525.1 Garra rufa | reverse complement strand
AACTAAAGAAAGAAAGACATGAGTAAATTATCAGGAAATTTTTATTCTGGAACTGAACTAATCCTTTAAATGTCTATCTACGATACAAAAATGCTAGCTATGAAATTAGCCTTAGAAATTAGAGGAAAGAGTCTGACATTTTATTCCATAAATGTTTAAAATGACATTTCCACCACCATCATTTGCATTGAACGGTGATTTCAGATGTGGTGGAAATTATGTTTCAGGGAATTTTACTGTGATTCATGTACATATGCTGTTGAACATTTTGGACAAATTAAATGAAGTAGTAAGTTCAAAAAGCGTTTCACTTTTAAAAATCCACAGCACCGAAAGTGCCCATAGTTGAAAAAACAGCCATGTGTATTTAATGAACCTGAACCGTGATAAATTCAGAGTCTTTCTGTCACACAGTGGATTTCTCAAGCGTTCATGTGACTCCACAGATGTCTCAGAAATCACATACTGTATATATGAGCAAACGATCAGTTTTGCTCACTGCTTCTTCTCTGCTTCTGAGCATAACATACAAAAGACTTTTCTGGCATTAGCATTTCTGTAAAAAGAACCTCCTGCACACACTATCTCCTGAGACAATCTTCCACGAATCAAACAGAGGACAATGTGTCACCTCCAATTGTAATGGAAAATAAAATAAAAATTCACAGGGGGTTTCTAAAATTGAAAAGTTCAACAGAGGCGAGCACGGATTCGTTCGGCAGCTCCCCCCTGAGAGGCTCGCATTGAGGGACTAAACAGATATGATACCGGGACTCATTTCGTTCTGCCGTGGGTTTAATTGTTATCTTTGCGGCCTGCATATGCATTAGGTGCGGCTGAGCAGAACCAATAAATTCAGTGCTTGGTCATTACCACTCTTTGTGAAAAGCGCTTATGCTGACTCCTGCATTAATAAATCTCACTGCTCGCCATAAAGCTCAGGTGTTTTGGATAAGGACTCCAATGACACAGGAGGAGGAACCAATGAAAATTGAATCAAGAGCATAAGCTCTAGCTGTAGAAGCAACTAATGGCTTTGGCTACACTGTAGGGTGAGACACGCAGTTCAAAAAGAATCATTTGTGCACCTGCTGCTAACTCTGAAACTGATGACAGGGGTTTTTCACTAAAGGCGAAATTAGAGAGCATCATAATAGGGCCTTACAGGGGGAAAAAAGACCTGTCGTCTTCTCTTACATAACAGCCTAAGCAAGATAAGTCACCATTAGTGTCGCATAATAATTGAACTCTTCACACTTTCACAGCACAAAATGCCGGAGAAAAACAATATTTTATCTTGTTGCGAGCCTCCTCCCTGGGGAAAGACTGGGGCTGAGGAAGAATGATGGATTAAAAATGAAAAAAATGTGCAATTTTGAAATCTCATTTTTGGCCTGCTGGAATCAATACATAATCAAGACATGATGTGCACGCATTAGATTTCTTCAACTGGACAGAAAACTCCACTGGACCACAAAAATTCAATTCCACTCAATAATGAACAGAGATTCAAAGGAGTAAAGAGCTAAACGCAAAGACTTCACGTAATCTGCCATAAAATAAAGGTCACTCTGGCACTCCTGACACCGTTGAATACAGATAAAAGGGAAGAATAAACCTAGTTAAAGCTGGCATATGGATAATGAAGCACTTAATGTGTTGGTCTAACCTTAAACTCCTCCAGAGATGAGTAGATCTTCCCTCGAAATTCACAGTAGTTCTTTCTCTCTTTGCATTGCGGGCAGCACTGGCTGGTGTCCACACGCAGGCAACGGGGGTGAAGTTTTGGACACTCTGGTTGTGCACACAATGGACCTTCATCTGTACACAGGCATGGGCAGGTGGAAGGTCCCGGGGTGAATTTCTCCCCAATGGCGAACACAAACCCAGTTTCGTCCATGCAACCTTTCCCCCTATAATCGGGGTACGCATACTCATCGATTGCATCCAGAGAGGCGTTGGCCTCTTCCGTCGGCGCCTCTTCGGTTTGCTTGAGCGACTCTTGCTCACCCCAGGCTTCCAGGGTCTTACCTTGCGGTTTGGACCCTCGTCTCAATGAACTCATGTTCGGTCTGGTCCTGCTAGAACTGGATTTGTTTCCACCCTTTATCCCCTCCAGTTCAAGATTACTCAGCTCCTCCAGACGCTGCTTTGCACCGGGGCTCAACGCGCCCTCTTTGGCCTGGGTCAGAACGCGCTCCAAGCGCTCTTTCTCCCCACCCTCTGGCACCGACACAATGGGATTGCCCCGTGCGCTCGTATACAAGAGCCAGCTAACAAAGATAAGTCCTGTTGTCATGGCAGCCGAGTGAAGCATCTCGCTCCTCTCCACCAGAATAAAATGACGGGACTGCACCTGGACTCACATTACAATCCTCAAATCGCAGGTAGAGTCTAGTAGAGCTGAAGCATCCTCACATCTGTAAAAAAAAAAAACTAGAGTTCAGCACCATGGACAGGGGCAATGCAATGTTATGGTGCATTCAAGTCCTCATTGGAAGTTCATATTTATGAATTGGGATGTCTGGTACTTTCAAATCACTTTGGTTGGATCAATATGGTGATGTAGCATATTGATTTAATATGATGTGTTTTTGCATGTTATGATATAGTTGAAGTCAAAAGTTTACATACACCTTGCAGAATCTCCGAAATGTTATTATAAGAGGGATCTTACAAAATGCATGTTATTTTTTATTTAGTACTGACCTAAATAAGATATTTCACATTATCATTTACATAAAGTCCACAAGAGAAAATAATAGTTTTTTTAGTAAGAGTTACTCATAAGTCCCCTGTTTGTCCTGAACAGTCCTGAACTGACCGCTGTTCTTCAGGAAAATCCTTGAGGCCCCACAAATTATTTGGTTTTTCAGCATTTTTGTGTATTTGAACCCTTTCCAACAATAAATATGATTTTTGAGGTCCATTTTTTCACACTGAGGACATCTGAGGGACTCATATGAAACTATTACAGAAGGTTGAAATGCTCACTGATGCTTCAGAAGGAAACACAATGCATTAAGAGCCAAGGGTGTAAACTTTTGAAAAGAATGAAGATGTGTATATTTTTCTTATTTTGCTCAAATATGATATATTTTTACATTTAGTACTGCCCTTCAGAAGCTACAGAAGATACTTACATGCTCCCAGAAGGCAAAATAAGGTAAATTTATGCATTGTGTTTCCTTCTGGAGCATTAGTGAGTGTTTGAACCTTCTGTAATAGTTGCATATGAGTCCCTCAGTTGTCCTCAGTGTGAAAAAATGGATCTCAAAATCTTACAGTCATTGTTGGAAAGGGTTCAAATACACAAAAATGCACAAAAAATAATAATAATAATAATAATAATTTGTGATAATTTGTTAATAATTTGTGGGATCTGAAGGATTTTTCTGAGGAACAGCGGGCAGTTTAATTGTTCAGGACAAACAAGGGACTCATGAACAACTACTGTATCACTAAACAAACAAACAAACAAAAAAAAACAGCTGTGGATCATTCAGGTAACAACACAGTATTAAGAATAAAGTGTATGTAAACTTCAGGGTAATTTTTTATAAATGTAACTATTATTTTCTCTTGTGGACTACATGTAAATATCTTTTTTTCTTATTCAGTTCAGTACTAAATAAAAAATAACATGCATTTTGTATGATCCCTCTTAATTTGGTAAAACAATAAAACTTTTGTAGATTCTGCAAGGTTTGTGTAAACTTTTGACTTCAATTCTATATTTGAAGGTGCTGCTGATTCAATTATTATATATTCATAATTGCATAATGTCATATTTTGTACCAATTTCTACAAATTTACAGTTAATACAGATACTGCACCTATTGCATTCAACATATTTTCTCAATGACATGCTCTCAACTTCGAATGTGGGGGCTTTACGACTTTTTTCCCACTCACAATTACGATTTTGTGGTTTTGTTCATGGATGTTCAACTCATAAATATGATCTTTCAGACATGACTTGAATGCATCACCAGTCAGCAAAGTTGGCCATAGCAGCTATCAAACAACTGACCCAAAATCAATTCTCTTAAGGAGTGCAACACTAGAAACAGTGATCTTCAATACTCCTTTAGAAAAAAAACCTTCAATGATTCTTCAGTCAAGCTAGCCATGCAAGCTTTAAAACCAACTCTGTGCTTCTGTAGATTTCATGAAAATATAATACATAAATTGTAGTAAACAAAATCATGTTCTTGTTTTGTTTTAGTTAACCATCATTGAATAGAATATAAAGACAACTGAAATAATAGCAACTAATTTTTACTAACAACTAATGAGCTTTCAGTGATTCCAGTAAATTGACCAAATCCAACACAATATGAATAAGCCATCTTAAATTTACAAGCATTGCCTCTCTAAATGTTCCTCTTGCTCATGATTCTGTCTTCAGCAATTTTTTTCAGTTCAGACCCATTTGCTGTCCTCCCAGTGTGCACTAGAGTATGAATAATTATGATTGCATTGTGTGACTGTTTAAATTTGTTGTTGTAGTTGATTTGTCTTTTCTTTTTTGGTCATGTTTATAACCTGTTGCCAGGATGGATTTGTTCACTATGGACCAATTAGTTGATTGCTAGCCTTGTCATGTTTCATGTACCAAGATCTTTGAGTAATTTAAAGTATTAAATGAATGCTTTATATTTCACGAGTGTTTGTGCGACGAGTGTTTGTGTAATGTGTGGTCAAAAGACCACAAAGCCTTTGCTCTTAGTCAATTGTACATTTCTCATAAATGAGATGCAGAACATATATGTGACCCTGGACCACAGAACCAGTCTTAAGTAGCATGGGTATATTTGTAGCAATAGTCAAAAATACATTGTATGGGTCAAAATGATACATTTTTCTTTTATGCCAAAAATGATTAGGATATTAAGTAAAGATCATGTTCCATGAAGATATTTCGTAAAATTCCCACTGTAAATAAATCAAAGCTTAATTTTTGATTAGTAATAAGCATTGCTTAGTACTTCATTTGGACAACTTTAAAGGCGATTTTCTCAATATTTAGATTTTTTTTGCATCCTCAGAATCTAGATTTTCAAATAGTTGTATCTTGTCCAAACATTGTCCTATCTTAACAAACCATACATCGATGGAAATCTTATTTATTCAGCTTTAGATGATGTATACATCTCAATTTCAAAAAATGGACCCTTATGTGATCCAGGATCACATATACAGTACAACTTCAATTACTTAATCTAAATAAATAACTGTTAGTAATATTAATAAACATTGTTTTTTATTCCAATAACCCTATTTGATCTATTTGTAGAATTACTCACTTTTAAAGAGCTGATACTGAACTCTAAACAAGAGTTACATGTAATTTGTTCCGATAATTTTAAGTAAATGTAATGTACACTGTACAGAACATCACCTAAGATAGAAAATAACCAAAACTATATATAATTAATTAAATAATTTATTTTCTCTTTTTTTGATAAGATATACAACTTTCCCATGCTGGAAATGTGTGAAGGCTGACTGCCTCGGGTGTAATCACACATAGCGACAGCAATCTTCCAATCGCACCTCCACGCATCAATTTCCACGGGGGGTGATGGACACGAAAGTAAATTGCCTCAAGGGAACTTGAGTCACAAGCACTTCAATAAACTCCTCTATTCTCTGTCCAGCTAAGCGCAATCAATTCACTTCAATTGAATCTGTTAAACGACACGAAGAGGTTAATCATGAAATGGATTTAAAATGAGGGGGGGGGGGGGGGTTGGTGGAAAAAATAATTAATATCACACAAGCATGATTGCTGTTGAATATCAGCATGGCTTTAATTATGCTATAAGCACAAAGCTGGAAGGGTATCACAGCTATGCTATTATGAAAGTAACAATGAAACAGAAGTAGCGGATATTTTCTCACGTATTGGGATGTAAATCTGAAGTGGATTATTGAAAAAAGTAAAAAAGTAAGGCTGAGACTTGATTTGACAATTTCTTTTTAAACGTATGTTTGAGTCAAAAATTGGGCAGTTAGTTTGTGTATTTCTTCCCTGTCAACTAAAAGAAGCCAAACCATCCACGATTTAAGCCGCAAAGCAATTTAGGGTGTGTTCACACTTGTAGTTCGGTTCGTTTGGCTCATTTGGTCCATTTGGTTCGGACCAAAAAGGAAAATAATACATTTGGTCCTGGTCCACTAGCGTTCACACTGGCATTTTTGACAGCGAACCTAAAGATATTGAACCTAAAGGCATAGTGATACGTTCACAACCTGATTGGTCGGGTTGAATGACATATATTTCGTGACGGAACTCACCAAACACTCTAAACAAAAGGAAAAGGGGCGTTCGACAACTAATGCCGTCTGCTGGACCAAACGCACTTGTTGTGTGGATATGGTTTTATTTTGACCACCTGCGAACTCACAAAGACCTCATAAAAGGCACTTTACCTCCTCGTTGCTTTACGTTTGCCCTCTGCTCATTTTGTTTTGGATACACCGCTTGTTCTCTTCTTGAAATCATGTCACATAGAGTCACATCTTGACATTACTTTCTGTTTTTGGTACGTTTAGAAGTATTTGGTCCATGTTGCATTCATATTTCATTCGAATCACACCAGAGTTTATTTGGAAGCAGACCAAGATCCATCTTTTTAGCGGTTTGGTGCGCACCAAACACACCAGAGTTCATTTTAAACAAACCAAACATGGCAAGTGTGAATACACGCTAACAAACTGAAACCGGATTAGAACCTGGAGTATAAAGTGGATCGGAGTGCTCAAAGGGCAAGGCGAATACTCAAACTTCACTCCGGGTTTTACATTTTCACACGTGAGAGAAACTCATTCAGAGTGATCGAGAAGCATGAAAAAACACTGGAACTTCAATTTTGGGAAACCAGATCCTAGCTACAGGTAAAATGATACAAGACGTGTTTGGATCGGTGATAAGACACCAAAGCTCCTATTATGATATACAGAAGGCCGAGTGGTAAAAACAGTGAAACATTCCAGCTCTTTTATAAGGCTCTCGGCCAAACAAATTAAACTGCCAGAACAAATTGTGGTACAGTTTTGGTACTGGTAAACAACAAACAGCTTTTAATGAGGGGAAATTCAAATAGGGAAAAGGCTGAGTGGAAAAATATGACATCAAACCAGATGTACAGCAACTCATGAAATATCAAACACTCAATTTCAGACGAAAATGACATTAATTAATTGCTCATCTAAACTCGCATTACTGGATAAAAAGCCATGCATGTAGCTATCTCAACTCCAGTCCCTGTGTGCTGTGGAGCCTGTTGATGCAATGCACAGGTGCTCTTCACAGCATCATTCACATCCACTCGAAAATTACATCTTCAGTCTCGCGTTTAACCACAGAAAGTGTAACATTTGAGGTGCAAAATCACTTTAATAACTGAGGCAATCATGTGGAGTTGAAGCTGAGAATGAGAAAAAGAGGCGTAGATAATGATGCGACACAAAGCAGATACAAAACCACTGCCTGCGCTGTAATAGAAGCTATTAACCTTAACATTCATATCACCCACATAAGTTAATCAACGTAACGTAACCCAAAGAAAACCGTTTACGGAAACGAAACATAGCGAGTAGTCTATTTTATGCGTATCATACTTCACTCTGCGCCCGTAAATATCAGTTCTCTTCATACTGGGCAGGTTTAAGCGCTTCGGTCAATGCAGAACAGTATATGGACTCATCTTAAACGTTTAAATGTAACTTTATAATAATATTTAGAGGCGTTTAAACAGACTAGAAGATCATACCTGCATCTTTCCGTTGGTGTGGTTGTTGTGTTGTGTAGATAGTTGTCACACAGTTGATATCGAGGCTCGTTCATCAGTCTCCGCACACTCCACATCACCTCACAGCTGCACTCAGGAAATAAGAAATTTAGTTCAAATGGTGCCACGAACGAGTACGTCGGGGCTGTTAATGTCTCCTCAGCTCTTGCCGGAGAACTGAAAGAAAGGAGTGGACTCTTCAGCACCAGTGACAAAAAAAAAACCATAAACCGGCAGACATACGTCACATGGTGAGGAGTTTAATGAAAACAGCGCGTCACCTTTCCCACCACCAGGTGGCACATTCCCTTACTGGACTCACACAATTCACTGTGTGATTAATCATTCGTTCACGTTGTTTTGACAGAGCCTATCCATTCTCAGATCCGTCTTAAGATGTGCGATGAGCGTGTCTGTTTTCCTGATTGCTGTGTTGGCCTTGATCGCGAGATTCTGAGGACAAAGAGACATTTCAATGTGCAGGTATGATGAAAAATGCACATGAGGATTGAACTTTTGTGCTACGATTGTTTCTGTAATGTGATTTTTTTTAGCTATCAAGAGTGAAATCAGAATACACACAGATAATCCTTACAAAAACCTGTTGGTATCAGTAAAACTTTTTGATTCAGCACTCTTTTAACACTTTAAAATTGTGAGGTCTCAACATCATGAGATGTTCTTTTTTTCTGTATAACACATTAAAGAAACTGAGCCGATAGTTCGTATATTTCTTTTTTTGTCAACTAAAATAGTAGAGAAGCCAAACCATCCACGATTTAAGCCGCAAAGCAATTTACAAACTGAAAACCGGTCTGGAACCAGAATGTAAAGTGGACTGGAGCCCTCAAAGTGTCAGTAATACTCACCCGGCTCCAGTGTCTTTAAAAATGTAATTAGTTATAGTTACTAGTTACTTCTCACAAATAGTAACTGAGTTAGTAACTGAGTTACATCATTATAAAAGTAACTAATTACCAGGCAAAGTAACTATTGCGTTACTTTAAAAAAAATCGAATTTAATATAACTATGAAATAAATATAAAACATTGTACACTAATCTACACTATTTTAATGTTGTTGTGGGACAACGTGAGAGACAACTATCAAATTCAACATATTATTATAAATATTATCATTACTATAGTGGAACAATAAAGCACAGATGGTTTAGAACTTTAAATATTTAATGCACAGACCGACGCAGAGAGACTCTTTTTTTCCTGGGCATAAGTTGCACGTTACATAAACATTTTTGCCTTTCATCAGCGAGGGAAAAATATTTCCAGTTTGCGAAAGCTACCTTTGAACTTGTTGGACTTGCCATCGTTGTAACTTCTGTTGGTGTGTGAGACTGATCGTGCGCGTGCTTGTGTGTGAACACCCGCACTACTCTGCCTCTGATTGGCAAACAATGGAAATTTACTTAATCTAAGCCAATCATTGCGTTCTCAGTTACACCACGTTTACAGCCACACCAATCATCATCACTGGTTATGTGTCCCGCCTCAGCCCCGAACATACACAAACACACACACACCCCAGAGAAAGAGAGGTCCTATGGCTGAGAGAGACGCTGCTCGCATGAAAACCGCTTCAGTGTTCTCCGTTATAGTAACGCGCATTTTATTGTCAGTAATGGTAACGGCGTTGTAACGGGGGAAACAGTAATTCGTTTGATTACTCGTTACTGAAAAAAGTATCGCCGTTAGTAACGCCGTATAGCGCCGCTATTCCCATCACTGCCCGGCTCTAACTCCACTCCGGGTTTTACATTTTCACGCGTGAGAGAAACCCATTCTGAGCAATCCCAAAGCGTTTGAAAAACAGAAACTTACATTTCGCAAAACCAGATCCTCACTACAGGTAAAATAATTAAAGCTGACTTTAAAATTGTCAGTTCTCAACATGGTGAAATTTCTGTTGTTTCTGTATAAATTTTGATTAGAATGACTGCAGACTAACCCATTAAAAAGAAAAAAAAATATTTGTAGAATTTTTGGAAAAACTGATTTCGAGATTATTTATTATATTAGTGATATTATTTATTATTTCAATGAATTAATTAAATCATTTTATTTCTGAATTGTTTTTCCAAATAGGTTTTACACTACCATTCACATTACACTACCAAGTTTGCCCAATATTTACCCAGCGCTGGGTTGCCAAATAACCCAACATGTCAGTGTACGCTTAGACAAAGCAATTCATATCAATTAATTCACGTTTTAGTCAAAAAGCAAAGCGACTTACAAACTGAAAACTGGTCTGGAACTGTAATACTCACTCAGCTCTAACTCTACTCCGGGTTTTACATTTTCACCCGTGAGACAAACCTGTTCGTAGCGATCACAAAGCGTGAGAAAAAAACACAGAAACTTACATTTCGGAAAACCAGATCCTCGCTACAGGTAAAATGGTAAAAGCTGACTTTGAAATAGTCAGTTCTCAGCATGGTGAGACTTCTTTTCTTCGATTCTGTATAACTCTGATTATAATGACTGCAAACTAACCCATAAAAGAAACATCTGTAGAATTTTTAGAAAAACTGAATTTCAAGATTGTTATATTAGTGATATTATTTATTATTTCAATGAATTAATGACATTATTATATTTCTGAATTGTTTTTCCAAGTAGATTTTACACTACCGTTCAGATGTTTGTCCAATACTCAGCACTGGGTTGCCAGATAACCCAGAATTGATTGTTTTTAACCCAGCATTTTTTTTAGAGTGTACGCTTATTAAAATGAATATCAATTAATTCATGTTTTAGTCAAAAACTGGGCCGATAGTTCTCAACATGGTGAGACTTCTTTTCTTCGTTTCTGAATAAATTTTTTGAAAAACTGATTTTGCTATTATTTATTATTTTAATGAATTAAAGAAATTATTTTATTTCTGAATAGGTTTTACACTATTATTCAGAAGTTTGTCCAAAATTTACCCAGCGCTGAGTTGCCAAATAACCCAAAAATGTTTGCTTTTAACCCAGCATTTTTTAGAGTGTACACTAAATATAAAATAATTTATGTGTTAGTCAAAACGAAGCCGATAGTTGGTATATTTCTTCTTTGTCAACTAAGATAGTTCCACAAGAAGCCAAACCATTCTCCATTTAAGCAGCAAAGTGACTTACATACTGAAAACCGGTCTGGAACCAGAGTGTAAAGTGTCAGTAATACTCACCCAGCTCCAACTCCACTGTGGGCTTTACATTTTCACAAGTGAGAGAAATCGATCACGAAGCATTGGAAAAGAACCAATTTCGGAAAACCAGATCCTTGCTACAGGTAAAATGATAAAAGATGACTTTCAAATTGTCAGTTCTCAACATGGTTAGACTTCTGTTGTTTCTGTATAACTTTGATTATAATGCAGACTAACCCATAAAAGAAAACATTTGTAGAATTTTGGGAAAACAGATTTTGATATTATTTATTATTTTAATGAATTAATTAAATTGTTTTATTTCTAAATTGTTTTTTTTTTTCAAATAGGTTTTACACTACCATTCAGAAGTTTGTCCAATATTTACCCAGCGCTGGGTTGCCAAATAACCCAAAAAAATGGTTGTTTTTAACCCAGCATTTTTTAGAGTGTACAGTCGTGGCCAAAAGTTTTGAGAATGACACAAATATTAGTTTTCACAAAGTTTGCTGCTAAACTGCTTTTAGATCTTTGTTTCAGTTGTTTCTGTGATGTACTGAAATATAATTACAAGCACTTCATAAATTTCAAAGGCTTTTATCGACAATTACATGACATTTATGCAAAGAGTCAGTATTTGCAGTGTTGGCCCTTCTTTTTCAGGACCTCTGCAATTCGACTGGGCATGCTCTCAATCAACTTCTGGGCCAAATCCTGACTGATAGCAACCCATTCTTTCATAATCACTTCTTGGAGTTTGTCAGTATTTGTGGGTTTTTGTTTGTCCACCCGCCTCTTGAGGATTGACCACAAGTTCTCAATGGGATTAAGATCTGGGGAGTTTCCAGGCCATGGACCCAAAATTTCAACGTTTTGGTCCCCGAGCCACTTAGTTATCACTTTTGCCTTATGGCACGGTGCTCCATCGTGCTGGAAAATGCATTGTTCTTCACCAAACTGTTGTTGGATTGTTGGAAGAAGTTGCTGTTGGAGGGTGTTTTGGTACCATTCTTTATTCATGGCTGTGTTTTTGGGCAAAATTGTGAGTGAGCCCACTCCCTTGGATGAGAAGCAACCCCACACATGAATGGTCTCAGGATGCTTTATTGTTGGCATGACACAGGACTGATGGTAGCGCTCACCTTTTCTTCTCCGGACAAGCCTTTTTCCAGATGCCCCAAACAATCGGAAAGAGGCTTCATCGGAGAATATGACTTTGCCCCAGTCCTCAGCAGTCCATTCGCCATACTTTTTGCAGAAAATCAATCTGTCCCTGATGTTTTTTTGGAGAGAAGTGGCTTCTTTGCTGCCCTTCTTGACACCAGGCCATCTTCCAAAAGTCTTGGCCTCACTGTGCGTTCAGATGCGCTCACCTGCTGCCATTCCTGAGCAAGCTCTGCACTGGTGGCACTCCGATCCCGCAGCTGAATCCTCTTTAGGAGACGATCCTGGCGCTTGCTGGACTTTCTTGGACGCCCTGAAGCCTTCTTCACAAGAATTGAACCTCTTTCCTTGAAGTTCTTGATGATCCTATAAATTGTTGATTTAGGTGCAATCTTAGTAGCCACAATATCCTTGCCTGTGAAGCCATTTTTATGTAACACAATGATGGCTGCACGCGTTTCTTTGCAGGTCACCATGGTTAACAATGGAAGAACAATGATTTCAAGCATCACCCTCCTTTTAACATGTCAAGTCTGCCATTCTAACCCAATCAGCCTGACATAATGATCTCCAGCCTTGTGCTCGTCAACATTCTCACCTGAGTTAACAAGACGATTACTGAAATTATCTCAGCAGGTCCTTTAATGACAGCAATGAAATGCAGTGGAAAGTTTTTTTCGGGTAGTAAGTAAATTTTCATGGCAAAGAAGGACCATGCAATTCATCTGATTACTCTTCATAACATTCTGGAGTATATGCAAATTGCTATTATAAAACCTTAAGCAGCAACTTTTCCAATTTCCAATATTTATATGTACATGTAATTCTCAAAACTTTTGACCACGACTGTACACGTATACAGTGTATTTGTACAAAAGTATTTGATATCAATTAATTTACATTTTAGTCAAAAACTGGGCCAATAGTTCATATATTTTTTCTCTGTCAACTAAAATCTTTCCACAAACCATGGTCCTTAGACTCCTTACTGCAGAACACAAGATCCAAGGGTGAGGTTGGATATAGATCCAACTCTTCCCACCTTACATATTCCCTAAACCTACTCATCTCCATCCTCTGATCCCGAAACCTACCCATTTCCACCCCCTGGATGCATCTGGTGTACTGCAGTGAGGGGATACTGATTTATGCCGCAAAGTGACTTACAGACTGAAAACCAGTCTGGAACCAGAGTGTAAAGTGGATCGAAGCACTCAAGTAATACTCACCCGGCTCTAACTCCACTCCGGGTTTTCCTTTTTTACGTGTGAAGAGCGATCACGAAGCATGAGAAAAACACCAAAACTTAAATTTTGGAAAACCAGATCACAGGCTACAGGTAAAATGATAAAAGCCAATAGTTCATATATTTTTTCTCTGTCAACTAAAATAGTTAGCTGCAAAATGACTTACAAACTGAAAACCGGACTGGACCCAGAGTGTAAAGTGGATCGGAGCACTTTACATTTGTAGAACTTATTATTTATTATTTTAATGAATTAAAAAATTATTTTATTTCTGAATTGTTTTTTCTAAAAAGGCTTTACACTATCATTAAGAAGTTTGGGGTCAGTACATAAAAAAAATAAAAATAAAAATTATTCAGCAAGAATGCATTAAACTGATCAAATGCAACAGTATGGAAATTTATATTACCAAAGACTTCAAATAAAGTTGTTCTTTTGAACTTTCTATTCCTCTAAGGACTCCTAAAAAATGTACAGTATCACAGTTTTCACAAAAATAAGCAGCACAGCTGTTTTCAACACTGATAATAATAACAAAAACAAAAAAAATCTTGAGCAGCAAAACAGCATATTGAAATGATATCTAATGTATCATGATATGACTGTAGTAATGATGCTGAAAATTCAGCTTTGCATCACAGGAATAAATTACATTTTGATATATTCAAATAGAAACAGTCGTTTTAAAGCATAATATATCCCCAAACTATAGCAAAGCAAGCACACACGCATTTTAAGTTTATTAGTTATCTAAATGAGAACATAGGATTATTGTTAAAAGAGGGAAGAAATGAGAGGGAACAATGAGAATGTCCCCAGATGTCCCCAAAAGGACGCTGTCACATGTAACCAACTTCTGGGGACAGTTTTGTAAACACACTCACTCACACATACACAGAGAACGACAGTGGTGCTTGAGGCCAGATGATTACGTCCTTTTAAAGAAATGCTCTTCATATCCAGCACAGGCCTGCATTAATATAATTGATTATTCAGGGTCGGTAGAAGCCATTTCCATCATCATCTTTTGATGGGGTGAGAGGGGAAAATCATTAATTCAACATTAACAAAGAGGCAGGCACAGATGTCCACAACACTACATTTCACAACAGAGCGCAAACTGCCATGCACCATGCACGACCCCCTCCATTTTCACGACCCACTCCGTTTCTGACACTGCATTTCCATGCCCATTAACAATTGATCCACTCCAGCCTTACTCTGAACCTGGACTTGGCATGCAGACGTGATTCAGATCCTCCAGCCGCCAGGTTTAAGGTCAAATTCTCACGTCGTAGCATGAGAGTGTTTTCTAAAAGCAGAAGTTATTTTATTAAAGTTGAATGGGGGCTCTGCTTCTTGAGAACAGGACAAGGGCTCTACGTGCACTGAGTGACAGTCTGGTAATGGTTCACGTAGACCACATGCATGATTGAGTAACCTGCAGGGAAACCTGTCTCAGAAGTACCTGTGAAAAGGTAGTTTCTAAAACAAGGGTGACGAAAAGTTCATTCCAATTTTTGCCAGACAAAGTTTGTTGTCTAGAACCAACTGATGTCTCGGTGGACATTTCTGCTAAAGGGTAAAAAAGTTCAGACAAACTATTAATATTCATGGAGGCCTTTCTTTTTTCTTTCTAGGGGAGGAAAATGTGTCAGAGGACCCTCGAAAGAAGGCTGTCGTGGAACATCCAAGGTAAAGCTTATGTCATAATGCATTCATACGTCTTGGGAAATTATTAGCGCACATGCCGAGTCATGAGACAACTTGACGTTTTATATAAACGTGGATGCCGAATGCATGAAAATTAGTGGCTTTGATGCAGTTTGTTCGAGCAGTATCCACGGATCCAATGGGAATGTTATGTTCTGTGTCTGACTGAGATGAATAGCATTCAGTATGTCACTGTGTCTGTTCTCTAGTAAACCAGTGACGTACTGATGACATTTACAAAACAGCAAACATCCATCAGAAACAAATGGTTGATAAGGAGGACAAAATAAGCTCTCTGCAGGACAAATATGAATCACGTAACGTTACAGTGGACGAAAACTGCTTTCCCTGGTGCTTTCTGGTTCTTAGAGACGTGCTTACTTTAACCAAAATAACCCTGTTTTAAGCACTGCATGTATTATTGAAAGACTCAAGGCAGCAGATATGCATCTGGAGTGCCGTCAAAACTCTGCTTTTACCTTTTAACTTCAATCACAACAGGTCAGGCACTAAAAAAATGCAATGAAACAGGGACATGTTTAATTTCATTAAAGGGTTACTCCACCCCAAAATAAACATTTTGTCATTTATCACTTTACCCCCATGTCGTTCCAAACCCGTAAAATCTTCGTTCGTCTTTGGAACACAATTTAAGATATTTTGGATGAAAACCGGGAGGCTTGTCACTGTCCCATTGACTGCCAGGTAAATACCACTGTCAAGACCAAAAAAAGTATGAAAGATATCGTCAAAATAGTCCATCTGCCATCAGTGGTTCAATCAGAATTTTCATGAAGAGAAGAGAATACTTTTTGTACGCAAAGAAAATAAAAGTAACGACTTTATTTAACAATTCGTCTCATCTGCATCACCATAGTGCCATTTTGGAGAACATCCTCTGGATGCAAACGGCATACGCTCCCTGCGTCCCAATGTTCATACTATCCACCCTAAATGTGACCCTGGACCACAAAACCAGTCATAAGGTTAAATTTTACAAAACTGAGATGTACACATCATATGAATACTCAATAAATAAACTTTCTATTGCTGTATGGTTTGTTAGGATGGGACAATATTTGGTCGAGATACATCTATTTGAAAATCAGGAATCTGAGGGTGCAAAAAAATCAAAATACTGAGAAAATCACCTTTAAAGTTGTCCAAATTAGGTTCTTAACAATGCAGATTACTAATCAAAAATTACATTTTGATATATTTACAGTAGGAATTTTACAAAGAATCATCATGGAACATGATCTTTACTTAATTTCCTAATGATTTTTGGCATAAAAGAAAAATCAATAATTTTGACCCATGCAATGTATTTTTGGCTATTGCTACAAACATACCCCAGCGACTTAAGACTGGTTTTGTGGTCCAGGGTCACAAATAGTATGTGACATTACAATAACTGTGTCCCAAATCTTAGTATGCTGAAAAGAGTATGGCAAAAGTCCCTGGATGGTCTACTATTTCAAGTCGATTTTTGAAGTGTGGATCCGTGCACACTCTAATGGCTAATATTGCTCACAATCCATTGCTCTTTGGCAAAGGATTCGGTCCGAAACTACAAACAAGAATAAAACGTGTTAAAAAACTACAAGCATGGCAGATGTGCGCGACCCGTGGTTTGGCAGAAATGTTTAAGTTACTAATAATCCACATTTAACCTGGTAAAAAAATATATTTATGTAATGTTATTTGTGTTATATTTCATCTGCAACAGCGATGTGAACTTTTAGAAACACTCATTTGGTTGTTAACTTTTAAATGCATCATTATGCAGAAAATATGAGCATAAATGAGCAAAGTTTTTGACATGAAAGACCCATGAATGGCAGATCAACGTGCTACTTTTCTCTCCAATACGGTAGGATGTTAAATTAAATTAAATGTGGAGGATGTTAAGTGACAGGCCAGTTTTCTGTGACAGGGTAAAGCAAGCAGCAATTATGGGGCCAAGCATTCAAAGGGGAAAATGAGGAGCTAATGATGGCAGGAACAGCAGACCAACTGCAACAATAAGTAAAAAGAAGCCATTTTAGGATGATTTTAGTCAAAACGACAGAAAAATGATTTAGAACGCCTACTGATATGATTAAATGGCTTATTACGTTTGACCAACAGGTGGCGCTGTTATCAAATCGATGTGGTGTGTTTAGTGTGAGGTGACAAAGGCACACTCAAAGTTTGGTGTCATTATGTCAAAGCTTTACAGAGATAAGGCCTCAGAATCATTTTGGCATCAAGCCTAAAATTTGTAGAGGCGCTGTACGAAAACGGTTTCATCTATCAACTTGAAATCCATAACTTTTTGTCAACACAGTCTGAAGATGATCTGACTCGATTTTGGTGAAAATCAGACAAACGGTCTAGGTGTAAGCCCTCCATGGACTGAGTCGGAGGCAGAGGATCCATGTGCAAAACAACTTTATTAGCGTAGTCAAACAAGCAAGGTCTATCACCAGTAAACAGAGCAATGCAGATAATCCAAATAGCGTAGTCAAATCCAGGCGGGGGGTCGAGGGAAACAAGCAAGCAATCACAGGGAGAATAAACAGTCCAGTCGGCAACAAGAATCAATGCAGTGGATAAACGCTTAGGATAGTAGTGAGACTAGCAAAACTTCGCGAGGAACTCCCCGCGAAGCGAGTCTATAAATGGCCGCCAAAAGGAAGTGAACCGGTGAACCGGAAACAGAGGCGCGAGTCTCAGGTACGGGGTCATGGGAAATGTAGTCTAATATTCCGGGGAGGGTTCCCGCTGGCGGCGGTCAGAGGGAGCCACAGAGACCGCGTTGGTGACACTAGGACTAGTCCGAAAAAGTAGGTTTTCAACATAAATCAAAATGGCGGACAGGAAGTTTGACCAACTGTGGCATAATTGGTATCTATGTTGTCGGCATGACCCAAGGAATATTTTGAGACCAGTTTCATTACAATAGGCTAATGCTATCTACAGTAATTAGCATTTTTGGAAATGTCATAATTAATGGTTAATAAATGGTTTATTACTCTTGACCAATAGGTGGCCCTGTTACCAAATTGATGTGGTGTAATCACTGTGAGGTGATAATGCCACATACAAAATTTGGTGCAAATATCTCAAAGTTTTGCAGAAATACAGCTTCAGATGCGCTTTGGCATCTTTTCAGCAAATACGTTGATGTGTTAAATGAAAACGGTTTCGAATATCGACACGAAATCCATAACTTTTTGTCAGCATGGTCTGAAGATGATCCGTGTCAAATTTGGTGAAAATCCAACTAACGATCTAGGAGGAGTTCGGAAAAAGTAGGTTTTCAACAATAATCAAAATGGCGGACAGGAAGTTAGGCCAATTTTGGCAAAATTGGTATCAATGTTCTCGGCCTGACCCAAGGAATATTTTGAGATCAATTTCATTACAATAAGCCATTTTCCCCATAAGTTATTAGCATTTTTCAAAATTTCGTTATAACCTTTGACCACAAGGTGGCGCTGCCACCAAACTTTTTGAGCACTGTCAGGGCTTGGTGCTGAAGACACATACCGAGTTTCATAACGTGTCAATGCGATTGGAAAATATAGCATTTTCTGACAAAATTCAAAATGGCTGACGCCCAAAATGGGAAAATTGGATATGGTTGGACTCGGCATGCTCCTCCGAATCTAACGAGACCAGTTTCGAGATTTTTGGCCAAACCATTGAGAAGTTATAAGCAAAAATACCCAATTTTCATATCTCCTGACCACTAGGTGGCACTGTGACGAAACACTGCAGGTAGCCTCAGGTCGTGCTTGTAATAACACACACCAAGTTTGGTCTCAATACTCCAAAGCATTGCGGAGATATGGCCTCACATCCATTTTTGCACACTTTTCGTAGAATTAATTAGCACGTTATTTGAGAACGGTTTGTCCAATCAACTTGAATTCCATAACTTTTTGCCATTTAGTGTTCATTCGACTCGGCATGACCCAAGGATTCAGAGAAAAAAAGGAATTTTGATTTTGTGGCTTACGGTTCAAAAGTTATTAGCAAAAAGAAAGTGAAATTTTGGACAAGTGGTGGCGCTAGAGAGTTAGAGAATCCAAACTTGCTATGGTTAATGTTGAGACTGTCCTCTATCAGTGTGCCAAATTATACAACTTTCCCACAAGCGGTTCTATGGGCTGCCATAGACTTCAAGAGCGGAAGAATAATAATAAGAAGAAGAAATCTAACGGATACAACAGCAAACTGATGTGTTTTTGTAAGAAAAATATCCATATTTAAAATGTAAGAATCACTTTAATCTAGCTTGCTGCTTTGGGAAGGGGCGTGGCAGGACTGAAACGCCATCTAAGCTGCTCTCCAATTGCAACGCAGTGGGACTGCTAACCAATCACAACACATTTAGTTTTTCGGAAGGTGGGCCTTCATCAAACCCGGAACTAATCGAGCCATTTGTGCCAGGCAGGGGAGAAAGCTACTGTAATAATGTAAATTATGTGAAAAATAATGCATTTTTCAAACCACCAAGCATGAGAGCATTTTTTAGTGCGCCCCAAAACAAAATAAAGACTTTGTAAAAGAGCATAATAGAACACCTTTAAATATATGAAATGAAAGTAGAAACTCTGTGTGTACTAATAAAAAAAGCTGTTGTTTAATTAAAGAATGTTTTTTTCTAATATTCTACATTTAACGTCAAAACACATTGATTTGATACATTAACTGAAAGACGTGTACAGAATTTCAAAAAGCAATCTAAAAACAAACACAAATACATTTAACGCTTGACACATTAAAAAAAAACTACAGTTACAGCGCATCTGTTTAAGTTAGAAAACAATTTTCATCGTGAAGCCAGGATTTCTTGAGTCCGTAAGAGTCCACTATGGCTTTAGGGTAATCCAATCACAGATTAATGATAAGAGCTGTAAATGTTGCACTACTGTGGCCTCAGACTTGCTATCACTGAGGACAGCCTAGGAGGAAAACACACAATCAGATACAGAAGAACAGATCAAATTATTGTTGAAAACAGTTATACTTCTGATAATTAGCCCCGCTGGGCATGAGAAGCACGGGTCTGCTGTGTCAGTTTCATAGTGTCATCGGTTATCTTAGCTGAGAGAACAAAAACATGTAATTTATAAACACAAAGTGTTGGATCTGCTGGAGCTTTTTAAGGTGGTGACCTGGGACCCCTACACAGACTAGTGGTCCATGGAAATTAGAGATAAATAACAAAAAATATTTAAAACACATACACTACCATTTAAAAGTATGACAGGATTTTTTCTTGTAACTTGTTTGCTTTAGCAAGGCTGCATTTATTTGATTAAAACTACACTATAAACTGTAATGCTGTGAAAAAAAAAATCTATTAGAATCATTTTTAAACACACTTTAGAAATCATAATATGCTGATGTGGTGATCCAGAAACATTTCTTACTATTATCAATGTTGTAAACAGGTGTGCTGCTCAATATTTTTGTTGAAACAATTCTTTGATGAATAGAAAGTTCAAATGAGCTATTTATTTGAAAATAGAATAGTATTTATTTCAAATAGAATCTTTTTGTAACATTATAAATGTCTTTACTGTCATTTTTAATCAATGTAATGCATCTGTGCTAAATCAATAAAAGTCAATCTTACTGATGGCAAACTTTTGAATAATAAGGACTACTAAAGTTAAAATGTTAACTTAAGATATTAAATATATATTTTTATTTGGAATTGTAACAATATTCCATGTGAAAATGACTATACACATACATTTGAATTAAAAATGTTTCTCAGGTTTATACATCTAACAGCACTAGATTAGTTGGTAGAAAAAATGGATTCATTGTAATCCTAATACAAAGTAAATATTTTCAGGTATTTTTTTCTGTTAATACAGTGACAATTAAAAAGCCAATTATTTACTTTTGAAAACATATATATGTATATATATACAGTATAAATACAGTTGAGGTCACAAGTTTACATACACCTTGCAGAATCTGCAAAATGTTAATTATTTTACCAAAATAAGAGAGATCATACAAAATACATGTTATTTATTTATTTATTTATTTTTCATTTAGTATTGACCTAAAAAAGGTATTTCACATAAAAGATGTTTACATATAGTCCACAAGAGAAAATAGTTAAATTTTTAAAGATGTCCCTGTTCAAAAGTTTACATACACTCGATTTTTAATACTGTGTTGTTACCTAAATGAGTCCCTTGTTCGTCCCGAACAGTTAAACTGTTCTTGAGAAAAATTCTTCAGGTCCCACAAATTCTTTGGTTTTTCAGCATTTTTGTATATTTGAACCCTTTTCAACAATGACTGTGTGATTTTGAGACCCATCTTTTCACACTGAGGCACTCATATGCAACTATTACAGAAGGTTCAAATGCTCACTGATGCTTCTGAAGGAAACATGATGCATTAAGAGCCGGAGGGTGAAAACTTTTGAACAGAATAAAGATGTGTACATTTTTTCTTATTTTGCCTCAATATCATATTTTTTCATTTGGTACTCCCCTTCAGAACAACTGTAGATACTTACACATTTTCCAAAATACAAAATAAGTTAAATTTACTCTGAACTTCAAATTTAAATAGTTTTTACCCCTGGCTCTTAATGCATTGTTTTTCCTTCTGGGCATTCAATGAGCGTTTGAACCTTCTGTAGTAGTTGCATCAGTTGTGCAGTCCCTCAATTGTCCTCAATGTGAAATCACACAGTCATTGTTGGAAAGGGTTCAAATACACAAAAATGCTGAAAAACCAAAGAATTTGTGGGACCTGAAGGATTTTTCTGAAGAACAGCAGGCAGTTTAGATGTTCAGGACAAACAAAGGACTCATAAACAACTATCACTAAACAAAAAAAAAAAAAAAACACCGCTGTGGATCATTCAGGTAACCACACAGTATTAACAATCAAGTGTATGTAAACTTTTGAACGGGGTCATTTTAATAAATTCAGCTATTATTTTCTTTTGTGGACTATTTGTAAACGCCTTTTATGTGAAATATCTTATTCAGGTCAGTACTAAACAAAAAACAACTTGCATTTTGTATGATCCCTCTTATTTTGGTCAAATAATTAACATTTTGCAAATTCTGCAAGGTGTATGTAAACTTTTGACCTCAACTGTAAATTTTAATACATGACAATATAGAGCTACTAAATATATTTTAGTATGAAGGTCATTCGCAAAGGGATCATTATGTTATCCACGGTATCCATCCATTAAAAGAACAGGACAGTTTTCCTAGTTAGTGCTAAGATGTGCCTTGGTGTCTCTGCCGTATAATTAAAACGTATTTGCAAAAAATATGTTCTGATATATTGTTATATTAATAAATTAGGTCAAAGTCTGAATAACAACATTAGTATGAGAGGCAAAGCATCATACTGTCTTTTAAATGACTTTGTATATTGTGTATTTTACAATAACGAAGATGACCGCCATTCTAATCAGCACATTAAAGATCACTCCAAGATCTGTATACTTTTAAAAAACACACACGCAACACTGTGAGCTGCATAGTACCAATAAATCAAGTTCTTGCTGGCTTTGGCTTTTCTTAAAACAAAAACAGGTCCAGTGTCAGATAAATTATATGGTGCGAGATGAATATCTCAAACACTTCCGAATGAAACGCCACACAAAATGGAAGACAATATAAGGAGCGATTAATCTTGTCACGCACTCACTGTTCCTTATTTGTGAAATATTGCACAGAAACATTTGAAAAATAGGGGGCAGGGGGAAACACTTTCAATCTACTTGAATGAATAATAAACAAACAAAACATTACTGATGAGTTTAAACACCATGGCCGCTCAGTACGGGGCAAACTTCTGCCGCTCTGATTTTTTGATGCTGGACGAGGTGGGGATCTTTGTGGTGTAGGGTGTGAGGCCGGCTGGGAGGCCTGCGGAGGTGGCTGTGTGCACTGCCAGCAGAGGGACTGTTTTCATGCCAAGCAGGCTGGAAACAGGCAATGCGTAGTGGGCGCTGGGGATGGAGGAGATGGATTGGGGGGAGTGGACGTTAATAGCAGAGTGGGGAGCAGCCAGGACAGCCATGGAAGAGGCGGTGGAGGTGGAAGGGACGGACTGGGAGAAGCCCAGGCTGAGGTCGATAGGCGTGCTGGAAGAGGAAGATGACGCAGCCTGGATGCTCAGTTTAGCCATCTCTAAACTGCAAACACACAATCAGATGCACGCAAACAAGGGGCGTGAGGACAAGTGCGGGGTTAATAGAGGGGTTACGGATGCACACATAAGGAGAGAGAGTGACATGGGAGGGGGTGAGAGAAATAGAGAAAAGAATAATCAATTTAGGGATTGTTATGTGTTACAAGAAGGAATAATAATAAGGGTTCAACATGCCTGGATGAGAATTAATAAAGGAGTGCCAAATGGGTGAGATGAAAAAGACCACATGACTGCTGTCTGATTCCTATGTATTATGCTGTTATGTAAAACAGATTGTGGGAAAGGAATAGTTCATCCAAAAATTAAAGTTTTGTCATCATGTTTACTCGCTCTCATGACTTTCTTTTTTTCTGTAAGGAGAAATGTTGTTGAATGTAATGGTTGCTCTTAGCCAGCTTGCACTATATTCAAGATAGATCAAATGTAACGCTTGAATCAAATATAGATTGACATTATTTAATCAATAATCCAGTTTCCTCAGAGTAGGCAAGGGAGGTAGTGTCTCCTCAATGTGAAATGAATGAGAAAAAATATTTGTACAAAATTAAAGCAAAGGCAAACATTACATATAAGTCATTTGTTATTCTAAAGAAACATTGTCTAATAGCGTCACCAGTGGGTAAAGTTACTGCATCTCTCTCGCCTCCCATGAGCCTACTGAGATTTAACAGACCCGTTAAAACGTGCCTTCATCGCGATATGATTATTTATGATGTGATTGGTTCATGCGATAAATCACGCCTTTTGTGTCTGTGCACGTTACACATATGCAAATTAGTCTGAATGAACAATAAAATGGTGTTAATGGGAAGACTAATTAAAAAAAGTAAAAGTAAGTAAACAACTCGCACATCAAAATAAGAATTAAAATGTCATGAAAAATGAGTTTTTAGTGAGTAATCAGCTTGGTGAAATTTAAGTTGGATCTCCACGTCTGTGACCAACATTTACAGAGCTTTGATTATTGATGAATCTCAAAAAATCAAAAATAGTTAAAAGTTAGCTATTAAAAATAAGTTTACAAATAAAATATTGTTTAAATTGTTACTGCCTTGAGTTATTATTTTGGAATAAATGTAAAATGCTCATAAACACTAGCTTGTTGAAATTCATACTTGGCTTTAATAAATAGAATATTGAGTACAATGTTAATGTAAAAAAAAACTAAGATTACGAGATTAAAGGTGTAATATTTTGAGAATAAAGTCGAAATACTATGAGAATAAAGTCAAAATTTTTCAAGAGTAAAATCAAAATACTACTAGAATAAAGTCGAAATACTATGAGAATAAAGTCGAAATACTTTGAGAATAAAGTTGAAATATTACACAAATAAAGTCGAAGTATTTCGAGAATAAAGTCGAAATACTTTGAGAATAAGTATTTCGAAATATTTTGAGAATAATTAAAATTTTTCTTGTAGTATTTTGACTTTATTCAACATTTTGACTTTATTTTCGTAATATTTTGACTTTATTCTCTTAATTTCAGCTTTATTCTCGTAATATTTTGACTTTATTCTCATAATTTCAACTTTATTCTCGAAATATTTCGACTTTATTCTCTTAATTTCAACTTTATTCTCTAAATATTTCAGATTTTTTCTCATAGTATTTCTAGCTTTATTCTCTAAATATTTCAAATTTCTTCTCATAATATTTCGACTTTTTTCTCTTAATTTCGACTTTAAAAGAATAAAGTCGAAATATTTTGAGAATGATTTAGATTTTATTCCCGAAATATTTCAACATTATTCTCTTAATTTCGACTTCATTCTCTTAATTTTGACTTTATTCTCGTAATATTTCAACTTTATTCTCTTAATTTCGACTTTATTCTCGAAATGTTTCAAATTTCTTCTCGTAATATTTCAACTTTATTCTCTTAATTTTAGGGATGCACGATATTTATCGGACAGATAAATTATCGACCGATTTGGGTAAAAATGACATCATTTTTATTGCTCCGATAAATAAATGAAATCCGATCCGATAAAGTACTCTTGCTGGTAAATCAATCAATCAGTCTGGTTTATCTGAGATTCATCTGCTTTCCGAGTGCAAGTGACTGCAGCTGTAAACTGCAGTGACTCTCAGACTTTGTCGCGTTTAATACGTCATCATCTGTGTCGACCTCATCGCCTTCGCCGGTCTGGAAGTTTTTCACGGTGGCAGAGGAGGACGATGCTATTGCTATTTGCAACACATGTTTAGCAAGGATTCTGAGAGGAGGTAAAAAGCCGTCAAGTTTTAACACAACAAATCTCACTTCAGAGGTCGTCATCGCGGTGAATCTGGGCCGTTCACATGTCACGCCTAAAAACGCGTGGAAAACGCTAGGCGCGCCACTTTCTCTTTCTTTCCAAACCACTCTGTAGCCTGCTCTGCTGTGGCGTCTGCCGTTGCTAAGCAACCATGACCTGCGCTCTCCATAAAGACACGGAACTTTCAGCAAAGGATAAATGGATTTTCAGCATTAAAAATCGCTTGCAGTAGCTCTGTTATTACATTTATTTAAAAATGGTTATTCCTGTACAGCTATGATAAGCTGTTTCTCCACCTTGACAGTGCTTTCAATGTTATTAAGGAAACGGGTGAAGCTGATTGGTTGGTTCATGTCACATGACCTGCGTTGCACTTGCGGCATTCTGAAAAGTTGATGTTTTTATCTCGATTCTGATGTTTTATTCCCCGCCTTGTACGATTTGGTTGCTGCAAACATTCATAATATGATCAATAATAAGCTTTAACGGACATTTGGACATCTGACGTTACTCCATGATGCACTTTTCATTTTTTCCAGGTTGACAAATGTCAAAGCATTTTATTTAGAATTGTGGTGCCTTACACAAAAAATAAAAACATTTTTGAAGAGTCAGGACTGATGTTTGCTATGATTGTTAGACCCAGATATATACAGTAATATACATTTCATTAGTTTATCTCAGATTTTGTATTCTCCTGGGTGCACAAAATTATCATATAAAAATATGAACGTATCGGTATCGGTATCGGTATCGTATCGGCCACAAGAAGGACTTAATTATCGGCTATCGGTATCGGTAAAAAATTTTCATATCGTGCATCCCTACTTAATTTCAACTTTAAGAGAATAAAGTCTAAATATTTTGAGAATAATTTAGATTTTATTCCCGAAATATTTCGACTTTATTCTCTTCATTTGGACTTTATTCTCTTCATTTCGACTTTATTCTCAAAATGTTTCACATTTTTTCTCATAGTATTTCGACTTTATTCTCTAAATATTTCAAATTTCTTCTTGTAATATTTCGACTTTATTCTCTTAATTTCGATTTTAAGAGAATAAAGAATAAAGTCAAAATATTTCGAGAATGATTTCGATTTTATTCCAGAAACATTTCGACTTTATTCTCAAAATATTTCGGTTTTATTCTCGTAGTATTTTGACATTATTCTCAAAATATTTCAATTCTTTTCTTGTAGTATTTCGACTTTATTCTCGAAATATTTCAAATTTTTCATGTAGTATTTTGACTTTATTTAAATATTTCGAATTTATTCTCATAATATTTTGACTTTATTTTCTTAATTTCGACTTTATTCTCTAAATATTTCACATTTTTTCTCATAGTATTTCGACTTTATTCTCTAAATATTTCAAATTTATACTATTAATACTTAGACTTTATTCTCTTAATTTCGACTTTATTCTCGAATTTTTTCGACTTTATTCTATTAATTTCAGCTTTATTCTCGAAATATTTCGACTTCATTCTCGTAGTATTTTGACGTTATTCTTGAAATATTTCACATTTTTTTCTTGTAGTATTTTGACTTAATTCTCTAAATATTTCAACTTTATTCTCTAAATATTTCGAAAATTTATTCTCGAAATATTATGACTTTAATCTCATAATCTTACATTTTAATTTTTTATGGCACTAAAATGCTGTCGTTTGTTAAGTAATGTGCTTTAAAAAAATAAAAAGTAAATTTTTCTTTGGAATTTGACACATTTGATCAATATGAACTGTATTGAAAAGTGCTGAATGAACATTGTTCAAAACTTCTCCCTTTGATTTCCATCAAAGCAAAACTGCATATGGGTTTGGAACGACATGAGAGTAAATGATGACAGAATTAAAATTTTTGGCTCAACTATGGTTTAACATGTGAGGGAAAGGTCTTACCTCGCACTGATGAGGTACTGAGCCACGCTGATGTTGGCTGGGGAGCCTGTGATGGTGACGTGGCGCACTGCCGAACCGTCTGTGGCCCCGGCAATTTTGATCTGGGCACCAGACATCTGGCGAATCTCATTGATCTTACTGCCCTGTCTGCCAATGATGCAGCCTATGAGCTGAGAGACAGAGAGACAGACGGGTGAGGGGCAAACAACATCTGGACATTAAAAGTCTGAGGAGGCTTAGAGTAAACCTCTAGGACATGGACGTTGTTCTTCTCTACTGTATGGCATGCCTTGAATTTTGCTAAATAGATTCTACAAGTGGATGCTGAATAACGAATTACTTTAATTGATGATCAAAGTAATAATGTAAGCTTGTTTCCGCCACTGAATACATAATATAAAAAAAGATTATTACAATTCTGACTTTTTTTCTCAGAATTGTGTAATACCATCTCGCAATTCTGACTTTTTTTTTAGAATTGCATGAAACAAACCCACAATTTTGACTTTTTTTTTCTCAGAATTGTGAGTTATAAACTCGCAATTGCAAGTTATAAGGTCAAATAAAAAAAAAAAAGACAATATGTACTCAAAATTGTGAGTTTATATCTCATAATTCTCACTTAATAACTCCCAATTGCAAGCTATAAAGTGAGAATTGTGAGTTGAAATATAACTTGGGATTGAAAGTTTATATCATGCAATTCTGAGAAAAAAAATCTGAATTTTGAGATAAAAAGTTGCAATTCGCTTTAATTTTTTTTTTATTCAGTGGTGGAAACAAGCTTCCATAACAGTCTGTCAGTTTAATAATAAAAAAATCTTAAATTACCTAAAATACACTACTGTATGAATGTCATTGCAGAAAATACAATATATCAAGCCAACTGGCATGTATTTCAAGGTGAAAAAAGGCAAGCGAAAACATGGTTTCAAATTTAATATTCTAGTACAATAAAATGAAATTACTGGTTTAAAAACGGTGTAAAATTAAAATAAAATGAATGCAGAGGAAATAAAAATTTACAATGTTTGAAAAAGCATATGAATACATAATTGTTTGGTGTTAGATGATTTGGTCATTGGAAGGATTCACATCTCAGATCATTTTTATGTTACTTTAAATACACAAGCAAGTAAACGTTTAAAAGTTTTTTCTGATGCACCTTTGTTTCCTTGTAAATAAAATGCTGTCTCAGTGCCTCAAACTGAGCATCAGTATGCATCTTGTTTTCTGTCCACTGTGCATGGAAATCAATAAGCAGCAGGTATAATAAGCAGATATGTTTCCCAAGACTGTTATTTCTGACGGCACATAGCCCTAACCCTAACCCTAACTCTGGTAATAAAGTGTGAAAGTACACTACTGTTCAAAAGTTATTGCTAACACAATATATTGACACTTTGGACAAGTTCACTTAGGGTGTACTCACTTTTGTTGCCAGCTATTTTGACAATAATGACTGTATGTAGACAATAAATCTATACCACTATACAAGCTGCACATTGACTACTCTAAAATATATCCAAGTTTCATTTCTACAGTATTGTCCCTTGAGAAGACATACTAAAATGTTTGCTGAAATGTGAGGGGTGTACTCACTTTTGTGAGCTACTGTAAAAGACTTAGAAAATCATTAAAAAATCTTTTTGACCCCATACTTTCGAACAATTGTGTGTATTTGAAAATATGACTTAGAAGAGGTTGTGCTAGCATAATTTTTCATTCTAACTTATTAATTTTCACTTTTTTGATCTGATGCAATGACATTCAAACAGTTTAAAGGGACAGTTCACCCAAAAATTTAAATTAATTACGCACCCTCATGTCGTTCAAAACTCATAAGACCTTCGTTCATCTTCAGAACACAAATGAATATATTTTTGATTAAATGAAGTAAATGAAATCTGTGAAATCTAATGTCATGAAGCAATGAAATCTGTGTCAGTCTCAGCCGCAGGTTCACGACGAGGTCACGAGAGGTTCAGAAAGCCCTTGAATTTCATCAAAAATATCTTAATTTATGTTCCAAAGATGAACGAAGGTCTTACGGGTTTGGAACGACATAAGGACGAATAATTAATTTTTGGGTGAAACTATCCCTTTAAGTGTGACCTAAGTGTCCATATACCTTTTGGGGCTAGTGTATTAATTTATGTTAAATGTATATGATATATAACTTACATCATTAGGTATGCTCAGCTCGTAAGAACTGGTTGCAATGGAGGCCTCCAGACCTATGCAGGGAAATGGGAAGGTAAGCAATACAAAAACTCAACAGCTGAAAAAAAAGGAAAACTTTTTGACATTGCTACACTGCCACTTAGACTGCTCAAATGAAATCGAAAAATATCACATTAAAATTACACAATGTATGAAAGCATTAAGGCTGCTACAGCGGGTGAGTCATGAATGAATTCCTGGTTAATTCATGTCTGCCTGAGATTCAAAAACACCCATAAAAGCATTTCCAAATAGCGCACATTATCGGAAATGTCTATGGAGAGGCTGTCTCTCTTCAACTCCCTATTTCCATGGTAATAATTATGGGCTGGCACTCGCAATGTGCGGACTCTGTTTGTCATGATAAATGTGGGCTGCTGTGAGAGTGGGCTTCAGGTTTGCTTAGGAAAACGCTGCCGGTTTGAACAGGTCAGGGGTTTTGTGGAGAACATGAGGGGGGAAGAATGTTAAACGAGTGAAAGCCTTTGTGACCAGTTCACATATAAGGAGAGAGTGAGGGGTGACACATATGCATGACATAGCCGTCATGATGCTGTTGTTATGGTGACATGACACTTTTGAAGATTTCTGTGACAGCTCAAAGGAGCCGTCAGCGGCTGGTATCCGAACGCAGACTATCTAGAGCTATATCAGGACTTGTTAGCGGTCGTATCATGGCACGGCATGTGCAGCATTATGTTGGCAGTGTTATGATATTTATTACCTTACCACAAAAACAGCTTCGCCATTCATTTTCTTCCGAGTGGAAAAGTAGAACATGCGGTGGTGAACGCATGAGACTGAGGTGGTCAGACAGAGGGAAAGAGACAGATCGAGAGAAAGACAGGCAGAGAGACAGACAAAGGGAGAGACAGACTTCCCTGGGGAGCTCTGGGTACGTACCAGGGAAGGTGGGGTTGCTCTGCCCAAGGGAGGTAAGGGGGATATGCTGCATAGCCAACTGGTGAAGCTTGGTCAACTGCGGGGGCAGGAAGGGAGGTTAGAACTAGCCAATCAAAATGGAATTATTTCAGAGGACACTCACATCTACAGACAGAACAGCACCCATATCAACTCTCAAAAATTAGATAAGTTATCAGGTCCCCCTTTTGGACTTACTATCCACTTCTCACAAATAAGATGATCGAAAAACTAGATTTGCTTTTCCTTAAGGGAATTCAATTGCTTGCGAGACAGGAAAAGAATCATGTTTGAGGTGTGTTTTGGTTTTGAGTATGTGAAATGAAGCAGTTGGCATGACACACGTCTGGTTTTCTGCCAGCTGTCTGTGAGAATTAACAGGCGACTTGACACCGCCTTTGCAATGCAGGGTAGCGCTATATGTGTTACATGCAAGACCAATCAGAATTTAGAATTCAAATTGATGTGAGAAAGAAAACCAAATATTATGTTTACATCATCACTGTTGGTTATATTTTAAATGCTGAAATCTCACAACTGTAGTTTTACTATCTTGCAATAGGACTCAATATCTCACAATTGGAACTTGTTTTTATACTTGCAACTTCACAGGCAATCGTCGCAATATTATATCAGGGGCATTTCCTCCAAGGAGGCAAGGGAGGCAGTAGCTGTGTTTCCATTACATGTCACTAGCTGCGTATCCATTACCCCTTAAATTGCTCAAACTGAAATTGCAAATTGAAAATACGGCTAATGAAATTGCGTCAATTGCGCAAAAACTCCCATATATCGCAAAATAGTTTTTATGCTCGCATGAGGTAATTAATCATGATTAATCGCATATTTATACTGTCATAATTTCACATTGAACTTCCAAATTAATGTAGAAACAACATAAAGACATTGTTTAATTGTTTAAATATTGTTTAATGACATCTTTTTTACCAAGTTATTAATGAAGTATTGATACCAATACTGCTACTTTTGTCTCTAATAAATGCATTTCCCTCAATTTTACCTATTAATTATAGCCATTCAACATTACAGTATAATTGAAGGCCATTATTTTTAACACTGAATAGGCTTTGATATACATTTCATTTAAGTGATTTTAAAACAATCTTCATGTAAACTATAAATTGTATATGCATGAACTATATAGAGATTTATTCAAGCTACAAAAGTTAATGAGCGACTATAGAGCAGTCGAGTGATGATTTCTCTTGATTTCCATCAATGACAGACTTCAGCAGGTTTTACTTCAAAATCAGCGCTGTCTCTTTAAAACCTGATGCACATGATGCGGATATGACACATATTATATTTTCTTCTAACTCTTTACAGTCATTGAAGATTTTATAATGCTTTTAAGAATACGTTTATGAGGTAACTCACCCAAACCGCACATTTTCTCATAATTGTGTGTGTTTTTTGTCCATTTAAGCGCTACTGGTGCACTGTCTGATGCGGCTCAGCGTATCCGTACCGCCGAACATGCAGCTTTTCAACTTCATTTGGTAATACTTTTTGTCCTATTTGTTTGCGCTATTTCTCGCCAGACGTTAACACTGTCTTCATACTCTGTTAAACTAGAGTTGTGGGTATCTCGTAACTCCCTAATATAAGCGCTTGTCAACTCTGCAATATTGATGTTACAGTCTGTATTGTTGTTGTTCTTGCGTCTTTTTCTTAAAAACATACAATCTACTACACTTGGCCGCAGTGCTGCAGTTTTAAATTTAGGTTCTTTTCATTCAGTTAGAGGTCATGCTGTGACGTATCGATCTCCTGTTGGTCACACGGTGTCACGTGATGCGAAATCGCATGTCAGAGTTCACTAAGCTTGAACTTTTGAACACAGCGAAATGCGAAAACTTCGCACGCACTTGCATTTCCGGTCAATGGAACGAAAAGTGCGGTGTGACCGCATCTATAGTCACATAACATCGGTTAATGAAAACGCCATCATTTCGCAATACTTTTGATCGACATTTATAAAATATCGCCAAAATTTTGTGCAAATATGTATTGGAAATGCCCCTAGTGCCTCCTCAAAATTTTGGATGAGAAAAAAATCATAGTACAAAAATAAAACAATGCCAGTATTACAAAATATAACATTAAAAAGTGTATAAATCAGTTGTTTTAAACATGTTTCACTAAAGAAACATTGTCCAACAGCGACACCAGCACGAGAAGTTAGAGTGGGAGTCTGCGTCTGTCTTGCCTCCCCTGAGCCCATTGAGTTTTAAAAGACCCCCTAAAGCTTGCAGTGAGATTTCGATATGATTGGATATGACTGGTTATGTTCAGCTGTGATTGGTTCATGCATTAAATCCCGCCTCCACGTTCACGAATCAGTCTGAATAAACAATATATTGGCGTTAATGGGAAGACTAATTAAAAAAAAGTAAGTAAACAACACACACTTAGATATAACTATATAACTACTGTGTTACAATAAAATAAGACTTAAAATGGCATGAAAACATGATCTGTGGAAGTTTTTAGTGAGTAATCAACTAGGTGAAATGTAAGGTAAATCTCAGTGTCTGTGACCAATATTGAACAAGCTTTGATGACTGATAATCCGAAAAGTTCAAAAATAGTTAAAAAAGAACTATTAAAAATAATAGCTGAACAAGTTCACAAAAAAAAATATTGTTTAAATTGTTACTGCCTTGAGTCATTATTTTTAAATAAATGTAAAGTGCCTAAAACACTAACTTAATGAGATTTATATTTGGCTTTAATGAACAGAATATTGATTACATTATTAATGGAATAATATAAAATAGAATAGAAAGTTTGCCAGTAAGGTGAACTCAAATTAATTTAATTAGTTTACTACATAAGTTTAGGAGTTGAATAAAAACTAACCATAATGTTTATGGTTCTGTCAATACAGCGCTGCCTTGCCACTTTTGTAATTACAGCATTTATATGTGATTGATTCAGTTACTTTTGTCTTAAACAAGGATATGAAATAGGACCAACAAGTGTTAGTGATACTAAACATTAAAGAAGCGGTCATAGGCAGAGACCATATCAGAGTTATCGGCACTTAGGTGTGTGTGTGTGTGTGTGTGTGTGTGTGTGTGTGTGTGTGTGTGTGTGTGTGTGTGTGTGTGTGTGTGTGTGTGTGTGTGTGTGTGTGTGTGTGTGTGTGAGGATTGCACTGGGATAATTGTGGTTGTGTGTAGGGGTGGGATGTGGCTGGGGGACTGCAGTGGTGTTGTGAAGTTCTCTGTGAATGATACTGATCAGCCAGTGCGACTAACACTCACGTCTTGAGGTGGAATGGCAAACTGTCCTGGAATAGCAAATGCCTGTGGAACAGATAAAACGTTTAGGTTAGTACAAATAACAACCGCCTATTTGCGCCTTGGTCATTAGTCACAGTCCTAGATGGCACGGAAGGCCCATGGAACGCCCACAATCAGTTCTATGCATATTTCATAAAAACCTAGAAAGCCTTTATGGAAATCAAAGCTCAAAGCAGACAGCTCAAATGCAATGCAAATTGTAGCAACTGGGGTTAACATGATTGTATCAAATAAAATAGTGCATAAACACTTGTGAGGAAGAACTTCTCACTTGATTTGCCAGGTTCGTGGCTGTTTCGCTGTGTGAAATAATCATTACATTTTTTCTGTGTTTTGGGAGATTTCTGAGCTATTTTGAATTTGTCTTTTGTTTTTAGATAATAAAGGTGTTTTTTAGATAATTAACGGTATAGTTTAACCAAAAAAAGAAAATGTTGTCATTAATTACTCATCCTTATGTAGTTCGAAACCTGTAAGACCTTCATTCATCTTCAGAACACAAATGAAGATATTTTTGATGAAATCCGAGAGCTTTCTGACCCTCCATAGACAGCAGTGTAACTGAAATGTTCCCAGAAACGTAGTAAGGACGTCAGTAAAACAGTCCATGTGACATCAGTGGTTCAACCATAATTTTACAAATCTACGAGAAAACAAAAATAACTTCATTCAACAATTCTTCTCCTCATAAATTTGTAAAATTATGGTCAGAAAGCTATTAGATTTCATCAAAAATATCTTCATTTTTGTTCCAAAGATAAACGAAGGTCTTACGGGTTTGAAATGACATTAGGGTGAGTAATTCATTTCAGAATTTTCATTTTTGAGTAAACTATCTCTTTAATGTCACATAAACTCATCCCTAAAGAACACATAAAACCTAAAGAACATGTAAAACTAAACAAACAGTGGTTGTCCGCTTTGTTCATGTTAAAGTGGGTGGCTCTTGGCCAGAATAAGCTGCAAAGTGGACCAGACTTTACACCACAAGTCAAAATCTGTCTACTTGAGACTACTTTGTCATTAACATGTTTAATTTAACATGGAATTATAACTGAAATATGTTAAGCTCTTCTTAATGTAACCACAAGGGGGCATCACGTGAACATCCCATGCTATCATCAAACATAGCAAAAATACAGAACTAAACTGCTTCTTAGCATTTTAATCCTCCAGAGACAAATTGAGTTTGTAGCTGACACAATTTTTCATTACACAGACAACTAGGTTTTGCATCTCTCACCTAAATGTCATGATCACTCAAATGAACAACAGAAGCCCTTTGGACAACATACCAAGAGGAAATATCAAAAATAGAGGGTCACAGTTTAGATCACATGACCTTATGAGTACGTGAGTGTTTCACAAGATCTGAATGACACAATAGAATAGAAATTGTTTTGTCCAGCTTTATACAGCTGTATTTATGATTAGTTACAAGCTTTTCAATTCAAACACCTCCAGATCTAAATTAGTAATTCAAAGCGAGTCTGATCTGCATGTTTAAGAGCACTTGGCATGGTCCAATGGCCCCATTGGTGACTGTATTACTGATTGGATCTGGGGGTGAGATTTATTCCGCCAGCTGATCTCAGTCTAATCATTAGCGTAAATATCCACACTCAGAGCGTCCCACTGGGACGGCAGAGAACTATATGGAATCGTTAATGCTTATAAAGGACTGTTTCGATTGTATGGTTTGTGCATTAAGAGATAGATGGATAGCTCACCGACGCAGTATGCGGTTGCGACAACACTGTGTGGCTGCCACCCGCGGCGGGTTTGGGTCGGTACGGAATGGTGGCTCCTTTAGGTGGCGACTAAATGAGGAAGACAAGCACAGTCAGGACAAAAGCAAAGGCGTTTAGGCAGTATGTGTCTAGAACTCTGTTAAGCCTCACTGGATTTTACTGTTCAAAGCCCAAAGTTAATGTGGGCCAGGGAAAATCCTGCAAAACAAAGGCATCCAAGGTTGGATGCTGGGAACTAATGAAGCAAACAGGAACATTTAACATGTAGTCCATGCGCCCGAAGTGAATGCAAATGAAGTGTGAAGGTGAAAAAGACCTGAAAAATATTCCCCACCTGAAATAACATTTGAAGCACAAGGGAAATCGTGCATAATCGCACAGATTTTCAATTAAGAAACGGATGCGCTCTTACGTGCACTCTCACAAACCTCTAGCATGACGGTGCAGATGTGTCTCACACATTGTGTGATGGCGTGGGGGGTGCCTGAGATGGTCACGGCTCTCTCCGTCGAGTCAGGCAGTAGGTCTCCTGCCACCTGGACCTGGGCACCTGTGCTCTGACATACAGCAACACTATTAGTCAACACATGCTGGATGGAATGAGTAGAAAAGTCACAAATGGCATCATTTATATTTGTTTCAGTACTAGTGACATTTAAAAAGCGAAGGTCATTATCTGCTCCACATCCGCATTTCTGGTCACCCTGTCTGCCTGGGTTTATTTTGCAATAATGAGCGAATGACGGTACACTGTCCTGCTTATACACAGCTACTCGCCATTTAAATGAATGTGCAGACATGATTTATTGATTTGAATTTGAAATTAAGGGTTCCAAAAGGGAGTTTTTGCAGTGATGCCATATTGACATTCAGAGCTGTGTAAACGTTTTTTTAAACCTTTATGATCCATCATCTCTGTCATATGCTCGTTAATGACATATGGCATAAAAGTTTACATACACCTTGCAGAATCTGCAAAATGTTAATCATACAGAATACATGTTGTTTTTTATTTAGTACTGACCTGAATACGGTATTTCACATAAAAGATGTTTACATGTAGTCCACAAGAAAAAATAATAGTTGAATTTATAAAAATGACCCTGTTCAAAAGTATACATACACTTGATTCTTAATAGTTTTGTTACCTGAATGATCCACAGCTGTGGGGTTTTTTTGTGATGGTGATAGTAGTTTATGAGTCCCTTGTTTGTCCTGAACAGTTAAACTGCCCGCCAAAATCCTTCAGGTCCCACAAAGTGTTTGGTTTTTCAGCATTTTTGCATATTTAAACCCTTTCCAACAATGAACAACTGAGAGACTCAAATGCAACTATTACAGAAGGTTCAAATGCTCACTGATGCTCCCGAAGGAAAAACAATGCATTAATGGCTCTTAATGCACCGTGTTTCTTTCTGAAGCATCAATGAGTGTTTGAACCTTCTGTAATATTTGCATACGAGTCCCTCAGTTGTCCTCAGTGTGGATCTCAAAATCATACAGTCATTGCTGGAAAGAGTTCAAATACACAAAAGCCAAATTTATGGGGCCTGATTTTTTTTTTTTTTTTTTTTTTTTTGAAGAACAGTGGACAGTTTAACTGTTCAGGACTACTAAACACTAAAAAAAACTGCTGTAGATCATTCAGGTAACAACACAGTATTAGGAATCAAGTGTATGAAAACTTTTGAACAGGGTCATTTTTATAAATGTAACTATTATTTTCTCTTGTGGGCTATATGTAAATATATTTTATGTGAAATCTTATATTCAGGTCAGTACTAAATAACCAGGGGCGTAGCAGCCAATTTAAAAGTGGGGGGGGCAGTATGGTCATGTGACCCAAAGGTGATGTTCATACAGTATAATACATTCTGTTTACAAGAGCAACAAGATTTGAAGCTCATGGCAGATGCCCAAGAGATTCGCGCTGTGTTTGGCTAAATGTTACTTCACTCAAATCTAAGTAACAAATCACAGACCAGGGGCGGAAATATTGGCGCTAGGTGAAAAAAAGTGCGGGGGACAGAATCACCTGTTTCTAAAAGTGAGGGGGACGTGTCCCCCCCGTCCCCCCCGGTTGCTACGCCCCTGTAAATAACAAATAACATGCATTTTGTGTGATCCCTCTTATTTTACTAAAATAATTAGCAATTTGCAGATTCTTTTGACTTCAACTGTTCATTCTACGTCATCTGCTGGAACGCCACTCTCTCGGGAACATGTATGCGACAGTTAGCAGAAGCTAGACATTTTTCTCCCACATCAATTCGCTTTAGAAGGCCTTTATTTACCCCCCGGAGCCATGTGGAGTCATTTTTATGATCGATAGATGCACTTTATTGGACTTCAAAATCTCAACACCCATTCACTGCCATTATAAACTTCGTAAGAGCCAGGACATTTTTTAATATAACTCTGATTGTTTTCGTCTGAAAGAACAAAGTCATATACACATAGGATGGCTTGAGGGTGAGTAAATTATAGGTTAATTTTCTTTTCTTTTTTTTGATAATTTTTTTTTTATCACATACTTCAATGACACGTATTAACTGCAATATTACCACTAATTTTTAATTATTGTTTATCATAAAGTTGGAAAATTTTTCCATCTCAGCACTGAGGAGACTTTAAGATTACAAATTTAGATTTTTTTCCAAGTAACTAGCAAGAAAGTGTGCCATACAGTCCCTTTTGGTATTACAGCTATTCTCATGTCTAGAACTGACATTGTTATCGTCTGGCCAGTTATTTAGGTCAAGCTATTTGGAAACTGAATATAAATATTAGTCTATTTAGGCCTTGGTGGGCCGTCCTGTCCTAGACATTCATAGCAACTGGGAATAAAAGCAGCCAGTTCAGCCCTCACAGCCCTCAGCGGCGAGGACAGCTATATTTATTCAATGTGATCCACCAGCCGAACAAAAAAAAACAAAGCCTTCAAGCAAGTCACTGTCCTCATGTCAATTTCAGCAGCTAAATGACAACGAATGGCTCCGCTTTTGAGATGAATGGCTTTGTTTTCTATCATCGAAAGCCATGAATAGATAAGTTTGAGAAAAAGTGAGTAAGTTCAAGAGTTTAGGAAATTACAGCTCAGGGGTGCAGCCTTCTCATAACGTGTGGATGTAGCGGAAGCCTTAGTCGAGCGGCCCCCTGTGCTCAGGAATAAAAAGTCCTGTCTTGATGAGGACAATCAATCATGCTGATGTTAAGTGTTTCTGCCTGCCGCTGAGACAACGGAAACTAATTGTTTAACGGATCATTCCGTGCATCATCTGGGAGCCGCTGTGACCTGCATTACAAACCCTGCGCATTTGCCAACAATTAAACTTCCACCTAGAATATCTACCTCTCTGATCTCTTTGATCTTCGAGCCTCCTTTGCCAATGAGTGAACCGCACTGACTGGCGGGGAAGACGAGGCGCAGTGTCACAGGAGGCCTGCTTGTCACAGTGCTGTTTATCATGGATGCCAGAATATCCTAAAAAAAGATGCATGTATGCATCAGAAAAAAGCTCAATTCAGCTTGTGACACATCGTGTCATTTTTTAATAAAAACAAGTTTATAAGAGAGGAAAAATATTGCAGGAATACAAGTTGACAGTTTTTAAAATAATACCTCTACACTCAAAAATACTGTCTAGGTAATTTGCGGTGATGTGTAATATATATATTTGTGTGTGTGTATATATATACTGCAGTTTAAAAGTAAGATTTTTAATGATTTTTTTTAAAAGTCTCTTTTGCTCATCAAAGTTGCATTTATTTGATCAAAAATACAGAAAAAAGTAATATTATGAAATATTATTGCAATTTAAAATAAGTTTTCTATTTTAATATACTATAAAATATAATTTATTTTGATGCAAAGCTGAATTTTCACCATCATTAATCCAGTCTTCAGTGTCACATGATCCTTCAGAAATCATTCTAATATGCTGATTTATTATCAGTGTTGCAAACAAATGTGCTGCCTAATATTTTTTGGAACATGTGATACTTTTTTTCAGGATTCTTTGCTAAATAAAAAGTTCAAAAGAACAGCATTTAGTCAAAATAGAAATAATTTCTAACAGTATAGTTCCACTTTTTTCAATTTAACACATCCTAAAATAAAAGTGTTAAAACAATGAAAGAAAGAAAAAAATTACTGACCCCAAAAAAGATTTATATTTAAAATAAATGCTGTCCTTTTGAATGTTTTATTCAAAGAATTCTAAAAAGTATCATAGGTTACAAAAAATATTAAGCAGCACAATTGTTTCCAATATTGATAATAAATCAGCATATTAATATGATTTCGGAAGGATCATGTGATACTGAAGACCGGAGTAATGATGCTGAAAATGCAGCTTTGCATCACAGAAATAAATTCTATTTTAAAGTATATTAAAATAGAAAACTATTATTTTAAATTGCAATAATATTTCACAATATTACAGTTTTTTTCTGTATTTTTCATCAAATACATGCAGCCTTGAAGAGCAGAAAATACTTTTTTAAAAACCATTAAAAACCTTACTGGTTGTGTATAACCAAAAATAATACAAAATAAATTAATAAATTAAAAATATAAGAAATAGTAAGTCACTATTAGCATTTCTGGGACCTAATTTACATTTATTTAAATTAATTAAAAGCCAGTGTAATGGTGTTACAGAGCACAATTGGTTGTACTGTGCAACATGATGAAAATAATTGATTGACTCATTTCTCAATCTTCACTATATGCATCAACACTAAGTTATAGAAATATTATAATTTAATGAAGAATTAAGAGAGTTTAGCAATATTTTTGTGGTGAGATAAGTGGTTGTTGTCTGTTATATTTATTGGAATGTTTAGTATGATCTTTTGACATATACAACCTATTAACTCTGATCATTAACAAGTAAAACCTTAAAAATAAACATAATTAAAATGAACAAGTAGCTAAAAACCAAGCAGCAACAGCATACAACAGCAAACTCTAAAAAAATGCAACCACATAATTTATGCATGCAATGCAGGCATATTGCTGTGGACACAGACAATTGTAATTCAATACCATACTAGTTTTATATCAACCATTTCTTGCTCTTGTTCACTGTGATTTCACTGTATTTAGTAATAATGTAAATGTACAAGTGCTACTTTAAAATGAATGTAAAAGTATGGCAAACGGTAGCCATGTAAATCCACACTAATATTTTTACAGTGTACTAAAATCAAATCACCCATTAATAGCATTAATCGCTCATTAGTGGAAAATCCTACCCACCTCTTCAAACTTCTCTGCGATCATGGCGAAGGCTTTGAAGATGACCTCAGACGGTCCGGTGATGGTGACAATGCGCTCTGGACTGGAACCGTCAGATATATTAATCCGGGCTCCACTCTAAATCCACAGAGAAAAGCAGAGTTTTTTCCCGCATTACGTTTAATTGATCAGTCTCGCCTCTAGGCTGACATTTGCACCCTCTGCCAGTTAAATACCATAGAACTGTTAGTGCAGATAATAAGCTGATTTTACTCAGACGGAAAATGATTCCAGACTGCTTTCTGCTGTCTAATTTTTCATATACCTGTGGCCACTCAGATGAGTTACTTTAATACTCAGCATTAATAACGTGCACTGCATTGAATATTAAAGCAACAGTCTATCCACCTTCTTCTTCAACGCGGAAGTAAGCCTATGGGTGAGACTTCCGGTTCATTATCCACTATAGGTAAAACAAAAAAGAACAACAACAACATGCAGTAAACAGTAAAACTGTTTGCACTACAAACCAGTGTTTTCATAATTAGGATAATATATTAAAATAATGTTAAGACACACCAGTTTGCAATATCAAGCAGGAAAACAAGCTGTTTTGTACAGCTAAAATAGCTGGATGCGGATAAGACCGGAAGCCTGACCCATAACATGTACAAATGGCCTCTTACAAGAAGAAAAAGGTGGATTAAATTAGGTTTTGAGATTTATAAATTAAAAACAAGTAGTCTTTTTTGAACATGAAGATCAATGTAGCACTTACCTCCTCTCTCATTTTTTTGACAGTCTCTCCTTTCTAACAAAACAATATTACATAATTATATCAGAATGTGTATATTATAATTAGACTGTAAGCCATTTTAAACACAGTAAGAAGTGTAAAGACTCAAAATTACGCTTAATTCAATAATGCAATTATAATATTGAATTGGTTACCTTCCCAATGATACTTCCAACTTCCTAGAAACACACAAAACAACAAAATCTTGGTTAGTCTAAATGCTTGCATAGTAAACTGGAGATTATCAGTGCTTTTTCTTAGATGACATAATCATAAATAGCATTAATCATTAAGCAGCACAACTATGTTCAACAACCTGCAGTAATGATGCTGAAAATTCAGCTTTGCTTGGCAGGAATTACATTTTAAAAGATATTCAAATAGAAAACAGTTCTTTTAAATGGTAATAATATTTCCTTAATATTACAATTAGGGGTTTAAGCGCATAGCCCTATTATAATTGTTAGAATGGCCAAGAATCAGCAATCTCCATGTGAAACTGATCAGACAGACCAAACCGTAAGTTGTAGAAACTTGAAAAATGGAGGGATGGTAGTACTCACACCGTCTACAACGTCACCTTGGTCAACGTCACCACTCTACAACGTACAGCGATCAATAGTACAAAATCGCTCATAACTCCTAAATCGTTCATCGCAGGCCTAAGTGCCAAATAGTTGGAATCCTTGAAACTACGCAACCATTTGTCCAATCGTGGTGAAAAGGACTATAAAGCTATATCTCAAAAAACATGGTCACCATAGGTCAATATGAACTTGACCTATGGTGAGTATCTATTATCTATTAGATACTCACCATATATACATAATATGAGTATCTATTAGACATGGTTAATGGAGGTCGATCGGAACGAAACTTGGTGGGCCTGTTTGACTCATAGCCCTAAAGGTCTGTAAGAAATTTGACAGAAGTCAGCCACTAGGGGGACAATTTCGCATTTTTCAAGGGGCGTAAATGATAAACGGTTCTCATTCTCGCTTAAATATGAATGAAGAAGATCAGACTGCTGCGCCACTAACACAGAGACAGCAGATTGAGTAATATTTGAGAGACACTATAAAGTACAGTCGGGCCCACTTGAATGGTTGAATCAAAACAAGGGCTGTGACTGTTGCAATGACAACCGCGCCTCCGCGTTTAAATGCACGCAGTAGGCTAAAGCTGACCGCAAAGCCCCAGCAAAAATAATTACCATGAATGTGTCGGGGGAAAAAGTAAGGAGATATTTGAATTATTTATTAATAAACTAGTATTTGACACAAAGATGAAGTTGACGATCCTGATGCCATTTGCTCATTGGACGCGCCTTTAATACCTAAATGCAGGCCTATAGCTAATGAAAGAGTTTTGTTTTCAATTTGAATTATTTAAAAAAAAATTTACAGTTTCGGATGATATATTAGTCTTACTTTTATGAGCAAAAATGAAGTTTCACATAGCGCTGGCGCTTCCATGTTTATGTTCCATCCTTTAAAAAACAAAAACTTAAATTTAACAAATAAAAAGTGTTCCAAATATATTTCTAAATTAACTTTATAACCTAAATAAACGAACATAAATGTAATCACTTTGCTATTAAAAACAGCAGCTGTGCAATGGGGAAGAGAAAGAGAAAAAAGACGGGTTCCAGTCGGACTCGGGACAGTAATTCTGATGAGCTGTCGGAGCAGGTCCGGGCAAGGTTTTAGGAATTTTTGCAATGAATGTTTGTTCAATAGCCTATTTAACATTCTTATTGAGGCTAGTTTCATATTTAAATGTATTATTTATTTGATTTATTTTAGCGTTTTGTAGGCTGCTTGTTTACTGACGGAAGTGCTCAAATAAACACGCACGTTTGTTAATAATGTTTGAGCCTCATTTATTTTGGGTTTCAAAATAATATACATATGTATTTTATATATAGGCTTATATACACAAACGTTATATATAATGTATATATATTTATTTATAAATAATTTAGATATAAATAATTTATTTATATATAAACACCGCACCATTTTTTTGTTCTTCTTTTATTTAAATAGCCTACCCTTTACGGTGTCAGTAATTACTGTGCTGCTAATTTCTGATTTGGGAGTGATTTGTTTGTTAAAAAATGTTAGGCTACCTTATTAAAAGTATTGCTCTTAACAGACCTGTGTGTTTTGTATTACTAGCCCAGTGTCCGTTCTCGAAGCATATAAGCTCTGCCTGCGTGAGGCGCGCCGCATCCAACTAGCAATGTTCTGTTACAATTTATTAATTCTGAACGTGTTGTGTCCATATTGCACCAAAATGCAACACTGCATACAAAATCGTTTGGATGAACTGTTCTCGACATAATAAAAATGCAAACAGAAAGACAAACAGAGATTCCTGCCTTTATTAGAGAGAAGAATATGTTCAGCCCCTCCCACCGAAGCTTCGAATATTCGATGTTGATTACTACCGAAGCTTCGAAGCTCAAAAAATGGTATTCGGACCAGCCCTACAAAAAAGTAGAATTTTCAACCCTCCGTCGCAAAGGGACGCCAAAACGTTTAAAAGGGCCAGGACTACCTTTACTAAAATGGCTATAACTTTTGAACAGAATGAGATATCTTCGCTAAACTCACATGTAAGAGCTGATGTTGAGGTCACATGAAAAAAGTTGTGATGCTTAGCCACTTGGTGATGCTTGGGGAAAAAACATAAAAACGGCCATAACTACTTAACCGTTTGTCCTGTATTGGTCCAAGGGCTATAAGGCTATATCGCAAAAAACATGGCCATGGCCAACATGCCATAGGCTGATGAATTTTGAGCAACTATTAGGCAAGCTTATCGGAGGGGCGATCGTAATGAAATTTGGTGGGCCTGTTTGACTCACGGCCCTAAAGATTTTGTGAGAAATTCGATAGCAATCGGCTACTGGGGGAATGATATCGCATTTTTCAAGTGCTTAAACGATTGTATATAGTGCGTTTCGACTCTCTGTCTGTCACAAAGTGACGCCAAAACGTTCGGAAGGGGAAGTGATGCCTTTACTAAAATGAATATAACTTTTAAATGGAATGCAATATATTTTGCCAAGCTCACGTATGTAAGAGCTGAATCGGAGGTCACATAAAAAAATTGGCCACTTGATGGTGCTATAAGAGGGAAAAAACATAAAAATGACCATTAACTATGCAACCGTTCTTGTTCCAAAGGACTATAGCGTTATGAGGTTATGAGGCTATATCTAAAAAAAACATGGCCGCCATAGGCCAAAAAACTTTGAGCACCTATTAGACAAGCTTAACGGTGGTTGATCGGAACGAAACAGTGCGCCTGTTTGACTCATGGTCCTAAAGGTCTGTGAGAAATTTAAAAGAAATGAAAGAGCTTGGCCACTTATGGCGCTATAGGAGGGAAAAAACTTAAAAATGGTCATAACTATGCAACTGTTTGTCCTTTCTTGTTCCGAAAGAACTGTAAGGTTATGAGGCTATATCTCAAAAAACATGGTCGCCATAGGCCAATATGAACTTTGAGTACCTATTAGACAAGGTTAACAGAGGTTGATCGGAATGAAACTGTGTGGGCCTGTTTGACTCACAGCCTTAGAGGTCTGTGAGAAATTGGAAAGAAATCGGCCACTGGGGGCAGTATCACATTTTCAAGGGTGTAAACAACTGTATATTGTGCATTTTGACCCTCCGTCGTAAAGGGACCTCAAAACGTTCGAAAGGGGCATGACTGTCTTTATTAAAATAGCTATAACATTTGAATGAAATGGAATATCTTTGGCAAAATCACAGCTCGTATGTAAGAGCTGAATCTGAGGTCACATGAAAAAAGTCACAGAGCTTGGCCACTTGGTGGCAGTATAGACCTTTTTCCTGAGTAAACGATGAGCGCCGCCATTACGAATTCTAACGTCAGATTGAATGCTTTTCTGTTCCGGTTTCCATAGGAACCCATTCAAATAGCGTCCATCTGTTTTTAATGTAGCTAACCTCTGCTGCTTCGTATCATCTACACACTCATTAAAGTGAGGCACTGACAAATGACGGTCATTGCGACATTGCCAAGTGATGGCGCTATGGAGCCATGTGCTTTTTAAAAACATTTTAATAGGTTTAACATTAGTTTATTAGCTCGGAATATACCCTAATTTGACTAGAAACAATGTAGACCGGAAATGCAAAGCATTCTTTCAGTTAAGAGTCGGACTTACTTCCGTGTTCAGGAAAAACGTCTATAAGAGGGAAAAAACCTAAAAACAGCCATTACTACGCAACCGTTTGTCCTATCTTGTTCTAAGGACTATAAGGTTATAAGGCTATATCTCAAAAAACGTGGCCAGTATGAATTAGAGCACTTATTAGACAAGCTTAACGGAGATCGATCGAAATGAAAATCAGTGAACATGTTTGACTCACGGTCCTAAAGGTCTGTGAGAAATTTGACAGAAATCGGCCACTGGGGTGTAGACCTCCTCATTCCGAATGAGTTTGCCTCTAGAACCACTGTTATCAATTAAATCATTTACATCATATTTCCATGGTAAATTACCTAGATTTCACTGATTTAGGAGGTTACAGGCTTGCTAAATGATATGTAATGTCTTTTTTCATGTGTTTAAATAGAGTGCTTAAACCCTTGTAATCACTGCTTGCAGCTATATTCTTTTGTAATTATTCCAAATTTTGTGTAGTGTAGATAAGTAGAGATGTTCATGAGTTGGAAGATCGTGACATAATTTGCTGCCATTGTATGCTGTCAATATGATTACTTAATATGTCATCTAAAAGAACATTTCATAATCAATTATACTGATGATCTACAATCTAAAATAACCTATACACTCATAAATCTTTCTCACGCACTGGTTTTATTGCTCGACCGGGTCTGCTTGCGAAACAAGGCTGGAAACAAAACAAGCACAGCTCTGTGAGGATCCGAGATGTGTCTTACCTTGCCATGCATTAGTAGGCGGATGGTGAGGGTGACATTTAGCCCCCCCTCACATACTCCTCCCTCCTTCTCATTCATATTCATTCTTCTCCTGGGTCTAGATGCTTCAAACCGACTGTCTCTGTGCACACAAACAGACAAATTTACCAGTTCAGTCAGAGGAGATATGAGATGAATTTCAGTGAGCAAACATTTCAGTCTTGACAACTCATAATTCCTTGCTATTACCTTTCTCCGACGTAAATGTCTATTCGGTCATGCGTTCATTTTGTTTAGCCGTAGGTACCTGTTGCTGTGCTCTGACATTAAGTTGGCGGTTATTTCCCTCCGGGGCGGGTGAGCCGAATCCTGCCTCTAACCTCTCTAATGGCTCTGCTTTAATAGAAATAGTGTGACCGTGTTTGATAAGACTCAAAAAGAGTCTTTCTAGGCCTTTGGATCAAGTGACATTTGTGTGACCATGTCTAACAAGGCCCGTTAATTTATCAGAGAGTCGTTTGTTTCCGCATTCCTCACATCTCCGCAACAGCAAGCCGAGGTTATCGCCATCTGAATCGATTTTAAGCCAGATGAGATCACAGGGCACATTCATGGGCGAAACAAAAAAATGAGGCAGCGTTAGATCACAGGAAGTGTGAAGAGATTGTCTTAAATTTCCCTTTAATAATGCCTCATCCATTCCTCATATTCATCTAATGAGGCCCTGCAGCCGCAAGGAATAAATCACTGTATTTTCTTTATTTAAGTGAGAACATGAAGACATCTATTCTAATTGAGTCCCAATGCTTTCATTTGCTAGGCCTCTTTGAAAACGACTGCTTTTGAAATGTTTTCAGACTTACATAAGCTGTTAAATGAAATGTGGTCCCTTTTTTCCATGACACTCCAGCAGCAGAGGAACTTGCTAAAGAGATGTGAAACAAACGGTGTGAAAAGATTTTCTATTGTGTGGCTATTAGTTCTGTGCTGTTTCATCAGGTAAATGCATCAAACACACTGCTACCATCCCGTCTAATCCTTTAGGCCCGGATTTGTTTGGCTAATGCTAAAACCCATTTGACCCATTTCTGTCCTTCCAAAGCTTGTCAACAGGCATCGGAAAACATTCTGCCATCATATAGCATTGCACTAATAAGCCTGAATGTAGATATCACACACGCTGTTTTTTCAAATGTCAAATGTGTTTATGAATCAGAAATTTAAATAATTTATGCAGATGCCATTGAAATGTTGACGTGGGAAAATTATGGGTCAGATTAGAAATGTTCAGAAATGATCAGTCTGTTTAAATACGTAATCCTAAGGGCCAAGCCTTTGTCGTCAATGTGTTACGTCGTACAATACTGTGAATTCAATACACTGCGATTAACTAATCAAACTAAATGTAATTAAAAAAAACGTTATCTTTATATATTACCAAAGTCTATCATTAAGTAGGTCAAGCATTATTTTTAAAGCATGAGATTTATTTGTATCAACCTCAGCATAATATGTGCGTATACATATGCGTATATACCTTAAAAATTATATTTGTTTAGGTTGTTATATCGCATTATTATAATTATATGAACACGTATAAACAACCTAAACAAACTTTAAGCTACATACTGTTAGAACTAGAACAATTTTTTGTATTTTCTACTATATTACTGCCAAAACTGGATATATTATTTTCTATTATATTACTGCCAAAAGTTTTGAATTAGTTTTGTTTAAATATATGTGACCCTGGACCACAAAACCAGTCATAAGCCACTTAAAAATAGTTTTTATAAAACTATTAACAAGCACAAACACTAATAACAAGCAAAAATTACAATTTCTATACATAAAAATATTTATAAAATATATAAAGTTAAAGTCAAAAGTTTACATACACCTTGCAGAATCTGCAAAATGTTAATTTATTTGGCCAAAATAAGAGTCGGTCATACAAAATGCGTGTTAGTTTTATTTAGTACTGACCTTAATAAAATATTTCACATAAAAGATGTTTACATTTAGTCCACAAGAGAAAATAATAGTTGAAAATGACCCCGTTCAAAAGTTTACATACACTTGATTCTTAATACTGTGTTGTTACCTGATTCACAGCTGTCATACGGGTCAGTTTTATGAAATGAGATTTATACATCATCTGAAAGTTGAATAAATAAGCTTTTCATTAATGTATTTCCATTGTTAGGATAGGACAATACAGTATTTGGCCGAGATGCAATAAAATCAAAATATTGAGAAAATCGCCTTTAAAGTTGTCCAAATGAAGTTCTTAGCAATGCATATTCCTAATCAGAAATTAACTTTTGATATATTTACGTTAGGAAATATAAAAAATATCTTCATGGAACATGATCCTTACTTAATATCCTAATGATTTTTGGCATAAAAGTGTATGTATACAATGTATTGTTGGCTATTGCTACAAATAAACCTGTGCTACTTATGACTGGTTTTGTGGTCCAGGGTCACATATATTGTTGTGTTATATTGCATTATTATATAAAAATGTATAAACAAGGTTATATAGTCACATAATATGCATAATGTATATGAAAGATGCAACAGTTTTCCTTTTGTCAAAGATAAAACAAGAGCACTGTTGCTGCCAGAAAAGCATTAATACGCCTATTTGTTCCTGTCCTTTGGAAGTCCCTGAGCGTGACGAGCAGCTTTGGGTTGAAGTTAGCAGACTGACCTGAGAAGTGATGGAGGTTGAGACAGCTCGAAGTTGCCACTTACTTTCTTCACCAACTCCTCTTGCCTTGTCAATCCAGGATGAGTTAACGTTTGAGTCTTCAGAGTGTGTATGATTTCCTGAGTGCGGAGTTGCCCTCCTTTGTTGTCAGTTGCATTCAGAGAATGGACAGATGGCCTTGTGCCCGTACCTCTGGTCGACTGAGACTAGCTTTACTGTTTTCCCCCCTCTGGCTTAGCCTCTGATAAGCCTTTAGCCCAGGCTACGTGAGCCCGGAGGCTCTCTCAGTTCTTAATACTCACGTAGTTGATGCCGCAGAGCCTTCATCCTGGGAACAGATGTGTTAGGGAATCTCGAGACGAACTGAGGGCAACAGGTTTTCCATACTTTGTTGAAGTTGCATGACGGAAAGCTGGCCTCGTCTGGCAAAATAGTAAGACAAAATTGTGAGACTTGTTTTGAAATACATGATCCATTTTGGCAGGGAGGACTTATGTAAGACACATACATGGATAATGGCATTTTGAATGACACATATGAAGAAGAAGAAACCCCCCAATCAACAAGCATCTCCAAATTGACTGTGTCACATCATTATGGACAGAAAGACACAATGTCTTTGTGGCCAGTTTCCCCTCCCCCACATTGAGCATCTAGTCCTGCTAATGAGGCCAAAGTCCTGTGAAAACAATGTGGCCCTTTAACAGAAAAAGATGCACTCTGTTCGGCAGCAGAATTTCAAAGTGAATGAATTAGTGGAGCAGAAGTGGCATATTTAATCACTGCCTGCTGTCTGGGATGGAAATGAACATTGTCTCTGTGGATCTCCCTTCCCTCCCTGCATATGTGTTGATAAATAGTGTAAAATCAAGTTGTATGATTCTGTTATATGACAAACGGCAGGGTTGTTATTGTTAACTAAAACTAATGCTATTTAAAGCTATTTGTGGGGGGTTCATTGAAGTAAAACTGAAATAAACTAAAATATAAATACTACATGAAAAACTAAACTAAAATTAGTACTACTAAACTAAAAATAAATTAAAATTAGTTTTTATAACATGTCAAAAATACACAAATAAAAAGCAAAAACTACTAAAAAAATAATATACAGTTAAAGTCAAAAGTTTACATACACCTTGCAGAATCTGCAAAATGTTAATTTATTTTACCAAAATAAGAGGGATCATACAAAATGCATGTTATTTTTATTTAGTACTGGCCTTAATGAAATATTTCAAATAAAAGATGTTTACATTTAGTCCACAGGAGAAAATAATAGTTGAAAATGACCCCGTTCAAAAGTTTACATACACTTGATACTTAATACTGTGTTGTTACCTGAATAATCCACAGCTGTGTGTTTTTTTTTTTTTGTTGTTGTTGTTGTTGTTTAGTGATAGTTGTTCATGAGTCCCTTGTTTGTCATGAACAGTTAAACTGTCTGCTGTTCTTCAGAAAAGTCCTTCAGGTCCCACAAATTCTTTGTTTTTTCAGCATTTTTGTGTATTTTTGCACCCTTTCCAACAATGACTGTATGTTTTAAGATCCATCTTTTCACACTGAGGACAACTGTGGAACTCATATGCAACTATTACAGAAGTTGCAAAACACGATGCATTAAGAGCCAGGGGTGAAAACTTTTGAACAGAATGAAGATGTGATAATTTTTCTTCTTTTGCCTAAATATTATACTTTTTTTCTTTCAGTACTGCCCTTCAAAAGCTACAGAAGATATTTACATGTTTCCCAGAAGACAAAGTAAGTAAAATTTACCCCGATCTTCAAATTCAAAAAGCTTGATGCATTGTGTTTCCTTTCTGAAGCATCAGTGAGCGTTTGAACCTTCTGTAATGGCTGAGTCCCTCAGTTGTTCTCAATGAGAAAAGATGGATCTCAAAATCATACAGTCATTGTTGGAAAGAGTTCAAATACACAAAAACGCTGAAAAACCAAAGAATTTGTGGGACCTGAAGGATTTTTCTGAAGAACAGTGGGCAGTTTAACTGTTCAGGACAAACAAGGGTCTCATACAGGGAACAAAACAGTATTAAGAATCAAGTGTATGTAAACTTTTGAACAGGGTCATTTTTATAAATTCAACTATTATTTTCTCTTGTGGACTATATATAAATGTCTTATTCAGGTCAGTACTAAATAAATAAATAACATGCATTTTGCATCATTCTGTAACGCAGGACTCAGGGAAGCGTGTAAGATCCAAACGCAAGCTTTAATAAACAGATCGTAGTCAAACAGGCAGGGTCAATATCCAAGCAAACAGTGTAACGGAGCCAAAACAATAGCGTAATCCACAAAAACACAGGCAGAGTCCAAAAATAAGAGAGGGCAGTCCGAAAAGTAACAAATAAACAAGGCAATGAAACAAGGCAAAAACTATGGCAATGAAACAGAACAAATCAATGGCAAAACTATGACAAGAAACAAAACCGTGGAAAAATATCAAAACAGAGCAATGAAACTGGAGAAACGCTTAGTAGAGTCCGCACAGCAAAACAATACTTCGCGGGGCCTGTTTGGTGTAGGCCTCCTTAAATGGCCACCAAACAGGAAGTTACCCATGAAACAGCAGAGGGAGCGAGAACAGTCAGTGCATGGGTGAGGGCTCCCTCTGCTGGTGTGGCATTACAGATCCCTCTTATTTTGGTAAAATAATTAACGTTTTGCAGATTCTGGAAGAATCTACACCTCAAAAAAATCAATTAAAACTACATAAATAGCATTAAATAATATTCTAAAACAACACTGACAGTCACAGTGATTATTACTTTATCTACAATGGTTTTGCACTCTATCTGTCCGTGTATACAAATCCCCAAATCGCTAATAAAACTGCTGTTATATTACAACTTAAAGTAAATTGAGTGTGACTGTTTATCTATTTTCATACTTTGAAACCCCCTGCGATATGCCCCTATGTCTTACTAATATATTTTCTCAGGATCTGTTCTTAGTTCCAGACACTCACCAATATAAGTCCCACAGGTCTCATTCTGAGAGGCTACATTATCAAAACCATTGTGACCTGAATTTTATCTTCGTACATACCAGTCATTACAGTGTGGGGTTAACCCTAAGAAACAAAATAACAACAGTATAGCAATATTTATCATTTGTAATACTGTGGTACTTAATTTCATGTTTGTGGTGGTTATTAACAAGATAGCTGTTTTATTAGTGTCAGTATAGTGGCTGTGGTACTCTGAAAGAATTATGGTGCATAAATAATCTTTTAGAGAAACCGTAGAAAAAATATTTGATGATACTAGCATTGAAAATTTAATAAAATAAGTCATATGTAGTACATATTTTTAAATGTTTATTCCATCATTATGCCAGGCTCCAGTGTCACGTGATCCTTCAGAAATCATTCTAATACGCTGATTTGCTCATTTTTAAGCATTTCTAATATTATCAGTGTTGAAAACAGTAGATTAATAGCTGTAATAATAATTAACAGCTGATTATTGTTTTTTCAGGATTCCTTAAATATTAATGAAGTAAATGTATTTCTTTCTTTTTTTTTTAAATCTTATCAACCCCAATAGTTTGAATTGAATCCCGTCATATGTTCAGTTAAGTGTAGGCAAACACGAGTTAATAAAAGGTGGTCAGTTACCAGTGTTGTGCCTGAACGAGTTCATTGAACGATCGTTCATGAACTCGTTCATAATTTGGGTGAACGTGAACTGAACGTGCTGTATATCTGCCTGATGAACGTGAACGTGAACGCGCTCATTCTGGCGTTTATGAACGTCGTTCTCTCGTAGTTCAATTTTGTTCTAGAGAGTGCCAGATTTCCATGGAGCCAGGCAAAATCCCGGCTATAACCACGGACTGTACAATATCTACGCTACAACCGCTACAACACAATCTAAAACGGGCCTTATTATATAGGGAGAAAGACGGCAACAGCAGCCACCACAGAGTCGCACCGCGCATGCGTCATCAAATTGCGAAGAATGAATGGAGGCAAAATCCGATGAAGGTAGCGGGTACTACTTTATGAATGAAACGTCATATGTCCACCGAAAATAATTTTTAAATTTCTTTCTTAATTCCTCATTAAAAAACATTCAAGCAGCACGTTCTTCCTCATGTTTCTGAGAATATACTGTAGGGTGAAAGTAAATGTTTGCTAATATTATAATATTTTATTACTTCTCTTGCAAAACAGGTAATAAAATGTTACACTAGCGTTCAAATGTTTAAGACTTGTCTTTAAAGAAGTTTCTTATGCTCATCAAGGCTGTTTTTATTTGATTAAAAATACAGAAAAAAAGTAATATTGCATGTTTTTACAAATAAAATAATGTTGTTGTTTTTTTAACATACTTTAAAATAGAATTTATTCCTGGGATGAAAAGCTGATTTTTGTTTATCAGCTGTTACTCCAGTCTTAAGTGTTACATGATTCTTCAGAAATCATTCTAATATGCTGATTTATTATTAGAATGATCAATGATAGATAACCGATTGTGCTGCCAAATATTTTTTTGCAACCTGTGATTTTTTTTCCAGGATTCTTTTATCAATAACAAGTTTAAAAAGTACAGTGTTTATTTAATATATAAATATTTTCTAACAATCTAAATGATTTATTATTAACTTTTAATAAACTTTTAATTATTAACTTAATGCATCCTTAGTAAATAAAAGTATTAATTTCTTAAAAAAAAAAAAGAAACAATAAAAATTTACTGACCCCAAACTTTTGAATGGTGGTGTATATTATAAAAATAAAATAATAAATAACCAGTCCAACAAAATAGAGCTTATTCAAGCAGCACGTTCTTCCTCATGTTTCTGAGAATATACTGTAGGGTGAAAGCTGCAGCTGGATACGAGTGTGGACTGAATGAGGGGCAACAACTGGAAAATGCCAGTATTCTTAGGGTAACAGCTTGCAGCAAAATACTTGAAAAAGTAAAAGAACTATGAACTAGTTCATTTTGGAACCTGCGAACTTAGTTCAAAAAATTTGAATTATGAACTATGAACTGAACTAGTTCATTTTAAAATGTGTGAACTGAACTTTGAACTAGTTCACGTAGAAAAAGAACTTTCCCAACACTGTCAGTTACAGTATTTATACTTTTATTTTTGATGAACTTAATAAGTTCCCTCTGAAGTTCTGAAGTCCACCAGACATGCTTCAGAAGTCATGGGGTTTTAATGAAACTCCACTATATTTGACCTGCACAAAGATCAACAGTCACGCTGCTGCTGGACTTTGGTCTCGGTTCTATCAATTGGACATGGTAAGAGATACATAAATTCGCGAAAGAGGGAGCTGTTGTGTCTGTCTGACTTTAAAGATATGGAGACTCACTCTCTGCAGGACTTCCAGGACTTATGCACCCTTGAGAGTTTTAAGAGTTTCTGGCACTATTACGGTTACGGCGTTGATCAACAAGAACTGATCGATCGGGAATTTAAACGGATTAAAGGTAAAAGGAGGTCCTTAACCTCCTTCGCGTTCAGTAACTTGTCCAAATCTGCCTGTGGTGCTGCTACTTACTCTAACGCTTTAACAACATTGTTTGTTTGTTTGTTAGTAAAATAACGATTTTGTATTAGACACAACAAATAAAAACAGCCTTCTAACTTATCCAGCGCTTGAGAGTGTGTGTGTGTGTGTGTGGGCCTGTAATGCAGCAGTGTTTACTTTCTCTTTAACGTTAGTTGTCATGTTGTTAGAATGAATACAGCGCCCTCTCTTGATCCCAATGTGAAATACATCTACAGGCTGAGTAGCAGGTGCTGAAAGGTTCTTTGTTTTCTTTTTAAGGTGTTACATACCTTGATCACGCAGGGACAACGCTATTTCCTGAATCTCAGATTAAAGGATTTTATGATGACATATCTAGAAATGTTTACGGTGAGTTCCTTCATATGCATTGTTGAAGGCACACTTAATATCAAAATCATAATTTTCTCTAAATTGTAACATACTTTCTTTTTTCAGGCAATCCCCACAGTCATAATCCCAGCAGTAGACTAACACATGACACTGTGGAAAGTGTCAGATACAGGTTAAGTATGGCAAGCTGTTTTAGCCTAAAATATATTAAGCGTTACTTGTCGTATTTGCATTTTAACTAGTAACAATTCCAATTACAGAACTCTCTAATTCAATTATTACTAGTAACAATTCCAATTAGAGAGCTCTACAGATGAATTTTTACTAGTCATATGTCTCCACTTCCATTCATTTTTAATTACAGAGCTCTACAATTAAAGTATTACTAGTAAGAATTACAATTAGAGAGCTCTACAATTGAATTCTTTCTAGTAACAATTACAATTAGAGAGCTCTCTAAATACATTTTTACTAGTAATAATTCGAATTACAGAGCTCTCTAATTCAGTTTTTACTAGCAACAATTCTGATTAGAGAGCTCTCTAATTTAATTATTACTAGTAAAAATGCAATTACAGAGCTCTACAATTAAATTTTTACTAGTAAAAAACACATTAAACAAGTTTAATTGCAGAGCTCTGTAATTGAATTAAAGAGCTCTCTAATTCAGTTGTTAGTAGTAACAATTTAATAAGAGAGCTCTCTAATTGAAATTCTTACTAGTAAAAATTCTCTTGTAGAGCTCTGTAATTAAAAATGAATAAAAGTCAATGGAGACATATGGCTAGTAAAAATTAATTTGTAGAGCTCTGTAATTGGAATTTTTACTAGTAATAATTGAATTACAGAGCTCTCTAATTATAATAGTTACTAGTAAAAATTTAATTAGAGAGCTCTCTAATTGGCGGTGTTACTAGCAAGAATCGAATTATAGAGCTCTCTAATTTAATTGTTACTAGTAAAAATGCAATTACAATGAGTAATGCATAGTATATTTTAGGCTAAAATGGCTTGCCATAGGTAAAGCACTTTTGCACCATCTGAGTTATAGCATAGTATTCACTGCAAGACAGAACAAAACATAAACAGGGGGAGCAAAAAGATTTGAATCACATACAGAGAAAACTATAGCCTAAATTGAGGATTTTGCATAAGTAATATTTTAAGTAGAATTATAAGATTTTGGTCAAGATCTGATATGATAAGATGTTATAATATATTGTTAAAAATTGGCTAAGGTAAGATAAGATAAGATGAGCTCTTTGTTTTGAACCTCTGCAGGATACTGGAACACTTTAATACATGTCCTGAAGAGTACTCCGTGATTTTCACATCAGGATGTACCGCAGCACTGAAAGTAGTGGCTGACACTTTCCCCTGGAAGGCTGCGTCGAATGAGAGGCCAGGAAGTCAGTTCTGCTACCTCACTGACAATCACACCTCAGTGGTGGGCATTCGTGGTGTGACTGCACTCCAGGGAGTTGGCACAGTTTCTGTTCTACCTTGCGAAGTGGAAACGCGAGCAAAAAAGCCCCCGACACAGACAAATGGAGAAGAGGAGTGCTCTGTGCCTCATCTTTTCTGTTATCCTGCTCAGAGTAACTTCTCAGGCAGAAAGTATCCTCTGAGCTATGTGAAGGGAATTCAGTCTCAGCAGCTCTATCCAGCATGTGAGCACCGTGGTCGATGGTTTGTTCTCCTCGACGCTGCTTGTTTTGTAAGCTGCTCACCTCTGGATCTAAGCCAATATCCTGCTGATTTTGTGCCAATATCTTTCTACAAAATGTTCGGCTTCCCGACTGGACTCGGAGCCTTGCTGGTGAGGAATGAGGCTGCTGAGGTTTTGAGAAAAACTTACTTTGGAGGAGGGACAGCAGCGGCTTATCTTGTGGCAGAGGACTATTTTGTACCAAAGCCAAATGTAGTCAGCAGGTACGATGTTGCAGCAAGATTTTGACCTTTAATTGTTGGCAAGCAGCATAGTTGAGGCTACCTGTCATAATTTGTTTAACACGTAATTGCTTTTTCCACAACTTTATCAGATTTGAGGATGGCACAATCTCCTTCCTTGACATCATTTCACTTCATCATGGTTTCGAAACACTTCGGAAACTTACAGGTTCAGAAGTTTTTGGTTTGCATCCTGATAAAGGTTATGATTCACATTGTTATGACTTTTGTCATTGTTATGACACTAAAAGTGGATGTTTTTGGTTTTCAGGCAGTATGCTGAACATTCAGCTTCACACATTTGGTTTAGCTCGCTACACTTACATTGTTCTCTCATGCCTGTGTCATAGCAATGGAAAACCTGTGGCACAGATACACTGTGATAATGACTTTCAGAATATGGCAGAACAGGGTGCAGTCCTCAACTTTAGCCTACTGGATTGTCATGGACAAACAGTAGGATATTCTCAGGTCAGTCATTCCCATGTTCTCCTCAAAATCATTTTAAAAACCTGTAAAACATAAGTATATTTATAAACAAACATTACAATATAACATTTTCAAATAATAAAGACATTTGAAAATTAAAAGAATTAGAAAATCTTCATTACTTTATGTCTTTGCTTATTGTTATTTGTTTGTTTATTGTTTGTGTTTGACAGGTGGACAAAATGGCTAGTCTCTTCAACATTCATATTCGGACGGGCTGTTTCTGCAACACGGGAGCCTGCCAACATTATCTGGCTATCAGCAACCAAAATGTGAAGAGTAATTTGCATGTAAGTGGATGTCCGCCAGTACAGACTTTGATGTTTGCTAGGAAGACAGACAGGGGAACTGACAGATGGACAGACGGACAGATCGATGGAAAATGGACAGCTAGACAGATAGATAGACAAACGGACAGATAGATCAACAGACAGATGATAGATAGATAGATAGATAGATAGATAGATAGATAGATAGATAGATAGATAGATAGATGATAGATAAATAGATAGATAGATGGATAGATAGATAGATAGATAGATAGATAGATAGATAGATAGATAGATAGATAGATAGATAGATAGATAGATAGATAGATAGATAGATAGATTGACAGACAGACAAATAGACTGACGGACAGATAGAATGACAGATAGATCAACAGACAGATGATAGATTGATAGACAGATGGACAGACAGTTGGATAGACAGATGGATAAATAGATAGATAGACAGTTGGATAGACAGATGGACAGACAGGCAGACAAATAGACAGTTGGAAGACAGATGGACAGATAGATCAGTCAGACAGCTAGATAAATATACATATCGACACAGATAGATAGATAGATAGATAGATAGATAGATAGATAGATAGATAGATAGATAGATAGATAGATAGATAGATAGATAGATAGATAGATAGACAGACAGTTGGGTAGATAGAGAGACAGATAGACGGACAGACAGATGGACAGACACTTGAATAGACAGATGATAAATAGATAGATAGATAGATAGATAGATAGATAGATAGATAGATAGATAGATAGATAGATAGATAGATAGATAGATAGATAGATAGATAGATAGATAGATATGAAAGGAATGACGGGACTTTTTAAATAATTTTATATAATAAAATGTTCCTTTCAAGGCTGGTCACATCTGTGGAGACAACATTGATCTGATTGAGGGACGTCCCACAGGATCCATCCGTGTGTCTTTTGGATACATGTCCAGTTTTGAGGACTGTCAAAACTTTCTTCGGTTTGTTGTGAACTGTTTTGTGGACAAACCTCTAATCTTGGACCAAAAGAGACTAACCAAGCTCAAGTCAGCTGAACCGATGAAGTTTGCAGCATCTAATGACCTACGATCAATACCAAATGGCCAACTAGGGCATGAGAATGGACAAGCCATCACGCCTTTACCTGAGAGAATAACACCATGTGAAGACATTGTATCAAAAGAAGGAAAGAACAATGGCAGTAGCCATACATTAACAAACCTCTTCATCTATCCTGTCAAATCATGTGCATCATTTGAGGTACAGAAAGCTGTTTTGTAATCCTTCTGTGCTGACAATGAAAAGCAAGTTGATGTAATGATATCAGTTTTCATGGCACTCATTGTTGTGATTGACCTTATAGGTGACAGAGTGGCCACTGGGACCACAGGGTTTGTTGTATGACCGTTTGTGGATGGTTGTGAATGAGAATGGAGTTTGTCTCAGCCAGAAAAGGGAGCCAAAGCTGTGTCTCATCCGTCCTGTCATCTGTCTGGCCTCTAACATGCTGCAGCTTCAGGTCTCAGGTCAGAGCGCAGTACAAAACACATCACTACAGCTCCTTTTTTTAACAGAGACTGCGGACATCTCATGAGATACAGTGATTTATGTAAATAAAGTACACCGTTTAATAGCCTCATTTTTTAGTAGACAAAGCCTTTTCAAGTGGTGCCATGGTGAGGTGATTATATCAGATGTTACCACGGATCATTTTTATATGTGGAAGGAGTAATCATGCTTAAAAAACTGAGCTTTGTGTTTTGTGTTTGTTCATGGTCATTATGAGGTCAATGTTCAGATTATTAATGGTATTCTCTAGTAATGTATTCTAATGTATTCCGAGATAAGCAAAAATAATGTATTCTCTCCAATAATAAGCTGCATTCTCTCCTGTCTCAGGCATGGAGGTAGTCACTGTTCCCTTGGAGACCAGTCTAGCGAATTCAGATCTAAGAACATCCCAGAGCAAAGTTTGCGGTGACAGGTATTAAGATAAAACACAAGCCCACCAAATTTTTTATATCATTGCAATATGCAATACATTTTTTGAACTTAAAATTAATAAACAGTTTAATGTGTTTGAACCTTATCTACAATGGTTTGTGGCTTAATACTGAAGCTTAATATGAATATTGCTGTGGCTTCATATGAATCTGTGTTTGGTGTAGGGTACAGACAGTGGATTGTGGGGAGGAAGTTTCAGCCTGGCTTTCTGAGTTTTTAGGAAAACCTTGTCGTCTAATAAGACAGAGGCCCGAATTCCTTCGTGATATGAAATTTGGACGAGGGAAAGGTAAAATACTTTTTGTACTTGGATTGATGTTAAGCATATTTTTCTTCATGCTAGAAATGTCCGCTAGACATCCCCCTCTTTCTCTCTCACTTTGCTTCCTGTCAATATACTGTCCTGTCATTAAAAAAAAATCAAAAACTCTCAAGGACTCTAGATATCTAAAAAAAGATCTGTGCTTGGATTTGTCTGCAAAAAAAAAAAAGGAATCAATATTGTAGATTCTTAATAAGACATTTAAGAATATTATTTAATTTGAGACCAAATGATTAAGGGTGCGTTTCCTGAAACTGTCTTAATGCTATGCCTTTCATAAGTTATACCTTAAGCTGTACCTTAATGATAAAACGTGTTTCCCAAAGTATATCTTTTGTCTGTCTGTCTGTCTGTCTGTCTGTCTGTCTGTCTGTCTGTCTGTCTGTCTGTCTGTCTGTCTGTCAGACCGACTGACTGACCGACTGTCCTTCCATCTGTCCGTTCATGTCTGTCTGTCTGTCTGTCTGTCTGTCTGTCTGTCTGTCTGTCTGTCTGTCTGTCTGTCTGTCTGTCTGTCCAGCTGTCTGTTCATCTATCTATCTGTCTGTCCGTCCGTCCTTCTATCTATCTATCTATCTATCTATCTATCTATCTATCTATCTATCTATCGTTTTTTGTCTGTATGTCTGTCTGTCCTTCCATCTGTCTGTTCGTCTGTCTATCTGTCTGTCTATCCAACTGTCGGTCTCTATCTATCTATCTATCTATCTATCTATCTATCTATCTATCTATCTATCTATCTATCTATCTATCTATCTATCTATCTACCTCTTTTTGTCTGTCTATCCAACTGTCTGTTCATCTATCTATCTGTCCGTCCGTCCTTCCGTCTGTCTATCCAACTGTCGGTCTCTATCTATCTATCTATCTATCTATCTATCTATCTATCTATCTATCTATCTATCTATCTATCTATCTATCTATCTGTCTGTCTGTCTGTCTATCTGTCCGTCCGTCCTTCCGTCTGTCTATCTGTCTATCCAACTGTCGGTCTCTATCTATCTATCTATCTATCTATCTATCTATCTATCTATCTATCTATCTATCTATCTATCTATCTGTCTATTGGTCTCTTTCTGCCTGTCCGTCTATCCATCTGTCGGTCTCTATCTATCCATCTATCTACCTCTCTTTGTCTGACTGTCCAACGGTCTGTTCATCTATCTATCTGTCCATCCTTCTATCTATCTATCTATCTATCTATCTATCTATCTATCTATCTATCTATCTATCTATCTATCTATCTATCTATCTATCATCTATCTATCTATCTATCTACCTCTTTTTGTCTGTCTATGCAACTGTCTGTTCATCTATCTGTCTGTCTGTCCGTCCGTCCGTCCGTCCTTCTGTCTATCTGTCTATCCAACTGTCTGTCCATCTCTCTGTCTATCTTTCTATCTATCTATTGTTTTTTGTCTGTCTGTCTGTCTATTTATCTATCCATCTATCGGTATCTATCTCTCTGTCTGTCTGTCTGTCTGTCTGTCTGTCCTTCCATCTGTCTGTCTGTTTGTCTGTCTATCCAGGGTTTCCGCGGGGTCTTAAAAAGTCTTAAAAAGTCTAAAATTTAAAAATCTAAATTTTAGGCCTTAAAAAGTCTTAAATTCGCTGTTCTAGGTCTTAAATAATTTCACACAGGTCTTATTTTTCCGATGTCCATGTAACGCTACCTCTAAAGCTCATTTAAATTCTCTTTTTGTTGTTTCCGTGGTGTTGTAGTTCTTTATTTCACTATCCCAAATATAATTTGCTTTATTTAAACTACAAATGAGACCAACATGCAATAGCCAATCAGCTTTCTGTTATTGGCGCGAGTCTCTCTCGGATTGTACCGCAGAAGTAAAATGGATTTAGCTTTGGGGAAGTGCAAGTTTAGCAATACTTAGCTTGAAAAAACTGAATATAGGGCTTGGCTAAGGCCAGTTGCTAACACCTGTAGATTTTTTTCTCCCCCTGTGGAAGTTACTGCGTCTTCAGACAGAATCGCAGTAGCAGAATACAGGTCAAACTACCTTTTTCTGTATATAATGTTCTCAATAATAATAATAAATATAGGTCGAGCTAACGTTAGCTGACCGCCAGCCTTGGAGATACTTTTAAAAAAAAATTTTTTCCTTGCCGGACCGAACAAACCGCCTGATTAAAACTGAAGTGACAAAAACAACTAACGTTAGCGAAGCATCGAAAGGCAAGAAAGATTCATATTTTAATACATTAAACGTAAACAGAAATTGATAATGGATAGTGTATTTCTGGTCTATTTGTGACATACTTTAAAACTAATGAATGTAACAGCACTCTAAAGAAACACACTGAGGTAAAAATTTAAAATGTATAGTTTATTTATAACATGATATAGTTCAGTAATATACCAAGTGAGCTTTTTGCTGAATATTCTCACAATTACAAATGTTACATTAATTTTAGCTCAATAAACAAGTAGTTAGTCAAGTAGTTACTTACATATTAGACAAAATATTTTCACTGTTTTGTTCTGTTTCACCAACGAAAATAGTTCCAAACAAGGATCGCAGCAGAAGCATTCTCCTAGCAACGTTCTGCTATGATTCAGCGTTTTGCTCAAATCAGTTGAAATAACTCGCTCATGAAGTGACTTACCGCCACCTGCTGGTAGTTTAGTGTGTTTAAAAGTATGCCTCCACACCCAACATTTCTAATTTATATATTTATAAATCAATAAATGTATTTAAAACATTAATCTCACTTTTAATTTTGCAGTGTAAATTGTGTAATCTCACTGCTAACAGCCATTTAGAATTTATTGATAAATTCATAAAATAAATTTCAAAGGTAATGCATACATTTCAAAAGTAAAAAAAAATGAAGGTAAATCAAATATGCAGATTTAAGATGTAAAAGCTAATAGAGCACTGATGAAAATATTGCTTCAGAATTTTTTTTTTACATCAGATATTTCTAGTGGTACTTTTATGTGGATATTTTGTGTGGAATAGTATCTGCTGATATGAAAAGTTCACTGTATATCGTAGTAATAAATTTAATTTATGACAGCCATGAAATTGTGTTTACTTTTTACATTAAACACATTAAATATTACATGTATGCATGTAATATAATATCTATTTCATTACAGGTTTAGGTCTTAAATTTCATATAAGGTGGTATTAAAAAGGTCTTAAAAAGTCTTAAATTTCACTTGTTCATATCTGCAGAAACCCTGTCTATCTGTCTGTCTATCCAACTGTCTGTTCATATATCTATCTGTCCTTCCGTCCTTCTGTCTATCTGTCTATCCAACTGTATCTATCTATCTATCTATCTATCTATCTATCTATCTATCTATCTATCTATCTATCTATCTATCTATCTATCTATCTATCTATCTATCTATCATCTGTCTGTTCGTCTGTTTATCTGTTTGTCTATCCAACTGTCTGTTCATCTATCTATCTGTCTGTCTGTCCTTCTGTCTGTCTATCTGTCTATCAATTTTCAATTCAATTCAATTCAAACAGCTTTACTGGCATGACAAAAGCACATTTTGCATTGCCAAAGCATACATAAGAATAGAGAACTGAAATTGAAATAACATTTGAAGAAGTAAAATTAAAGGATGGACATTAGAACAAGAAAGAAAAAAGATAATAAGAAGGTTGAATAGTAAACAATTGTGTATCAAATTTAGTTATTTAACTTATAAACTGAGAAACTGAAATCAACATATCAACATATTAGCCATTAGCTAGCTACCTCTCTTTGTCTGTCTATCCAACTGTCTGTTCATCTATCTATACCACTGTGCAAAAAGCTTCTTTACATTTCAGTCTATTCGAATATAATTTAGAAGCTGCAATACACCCAGTGTTCAATTAGGCTAATTGAAGTGTTCTCATGCAGAGAATAAAATTGTCATTTTACTGATGGTTGTTAGCTTTTTAATTATATTATCCCAAGGTACATCAGCTGGCAAACTATTAGGCAGTAAAGGCTCAGGAGTCTGTTTAAAGGGAATGATTGTGGTGGGGAGTTTGGCCAAAGTGAAACTATGGCAGCGATACAGCTAATGGTTGTGCTAAATCAAAGATGCCACCATCCGCAGAGCCATTTACTGTATGTGCACTATTTCATCTCTGAAAACTTTAGTCCCCTGGCTACAATCAGAAGCTGCACTTCTAAAAAAAAAAAAAAAAAATTGGCATGCCATGGCAGCAAATTCATTACATCCTGCTCCATCACACCAACGATTATAGCCGTATGCCTTCCACCAGGCACAAAGTAATAGAAGCGTATCAAGGCTTCCATGCCATTGCTGGTACTCCCTGAGTAATGTTTTGCGTGTTGTGCTTTTATTGAGTAGGTCATCCAATAACAGAAATTTGTGATGTGGCTGCTGGGCAATCAACCCTAGTTGTGGAGTAAATTAAAACACTATGGCAAATATATTATGATAAAATAAATGACTTTCTAAAGGTCACTGAAGGCTTACTGCTAGTAATTGTAGTGGGTTGAGGCATGGTACGTTTGTGGAGTCCTGATAAATGCAATTTTAACAATTTTTGAAGTCCAAAATTATTCAAAAATTAAAATGACCCCATGATTTACCTACATTCATGCCATCCTAGGTGTATATGACTTTCTTCTTACAGACAAATACAGTCGGAGTTATTTTCCAAACTTTATAATTGAAGTAAATGGGTGTTGAGATTTTGTAAGTCCAATAAAGTGCATCAGTTGGCATAAGCTAGAGATTGCAGTGTATAAAGTTTTAAATATGAAACTTATTTTTATTACACACATGCATTGATTCACTTCAGAAGGCCTTTATTAACCCCCCATATGGAGCACTTTTTTATGATGGATGGCTGCACTTTATTTTGCCTCAAAATCTCAACACCCATTCATTGCCATTATAAAGCTTGGAAGAGCCAGGGCATTTTTTAATATAACTCCAATTGTATACATCTGAAAGAAGAAAGTCATATACACCTAGAATGGTTTGAGGGTGAGTAATTCATAGGGTAATTGCCATTTTTAGGTGAACTATCACTTTAAGCAACCTCTTAAGGTATATATCGGGGAACGAGTCTAGAAAAGCCTAAGTTAGTTAAGGTATACCTTTAATATCTTCGTAGCGTGCTAAGAGACACTCCAGAGCTGTGCTGTCCACATTCATTATGCACTGTAGCTCTGCAATTATTTTATTGTTTTATGTCCCTATAATGAGAAGAAATTTACCTTAATGATGTCTTCCTGTCCAGTGGGTGACTGTGGCACCACTGCACTTTCGCTGGTGAATGAGGCTCAGTTTCTGCTTATTAACAGAGCCAGTGTGTCTTTTCTGCAAGAACACATTGCCAACAGGTATAGTAATGCCAGCTACAAATGACCAATACAGTACCTTCTTCTTCAGTAAAGTACTCTATGTATTAGAGTACAGCTTTTCAATATTTAGAGATGTTTTTGTTATATTTGGCATTTTAAAGGCACAATAGTGAGAATGAAGGAACATGGCAAGACATGGAGCAGCTCATTCAGCGTTTCAGGACAAATCTGGTCATCTCAGGACAGGAGGCGTTTGCAGAGGACGACTGGTCTGACTTGACAGTAGGAGACATACAGTTTCAGGTTAGTGGAAACAGCTGATATAAGAGACACAGTCATAATTAGAATGAATTTAAACAGATGTTCAGGTCTCTTTTTTCATTTTGGTTTTGTTAAGGTGATTGGGAGATGTGGCCGCTGTCAGATGATTGGAGTTGATCAGAAATCAGCCACTAGGACCCAGGAACCTCTTCGGTCTATTTCTGAATGCAGAAGTGGAAAGGTCTGTAGAAACAAAACTTCTCATTCTTGTTTTCTTTCTTGGCATTTACAAGAAGACAGAAATTATATTTTCAATATATGAAGGTTACATAACTTCTCTTTTCTCTTCTGCACTTGTTCTTAGGTGACTTTTGGTGTTTACTTGGCTCACCAGTCAGCAAGGAACACCACTGCTGTCCCCATTTTATCCGTAGGGGCCCGTGTTATTCCACGAATATCCGAACCTACTGATAAACCTTAGAATTGAATGGTTATTTTAGTTTGATTTTTTAAACTGTGATAACAGTCACATTTTACTTAAATTATTTTGTTTGATATATTTGTTTTGATAATATGTAAATGTAAATATTTAATACACTTTGAACAGACTGCATACAGTTTGCATATTCAATATAAAATAAATTACATTTGTGTGTCTTGTAAACATGCTATTTAGCTATCGGAGCTAAAAAATCCACTATTTCTACAGTTTAAAAAAGACAGCCTTTTCTTAGATATCATCTCATGTTAGACTTGCATCACTGCTGTGATTACTTGAGGAAGTACACATTTTCTTCTACAGAACATTTCCTCAATGTAATTATCAGGCAATCTCCTTGCAGAGGATGTAGCAATGATTGCATATTTAGAACAGACCTGAAATGGATGTTGTCTGTTAATTTTTAGTAAATATTTAAACTAATTAATCAACGCCATAGAGTACATATAGGAAGTATAAAGTTGTGAAAGTATTTGCGAGGAAATAACAATCGCACAGTCAAAGAAACACTAGACTGGAGGAAAAAGTTCTCAGCCTCTAATAACTGGAGTTATTTACTGTATGTGTAGGCATACAGTTGAAGTCAAAAGTTTACATACACCTTACAGAATCTACAATGGTAATTATTTGACCAAAATAAGAGGGATCATACATATGCATGTTATTTTTTTATTTAGTACTGACCTAAATAAGATATTTCACATAAGACATTTACATAAAAGAGAAAATAATAGTTGAATTTACTAAAATGACCCTGTTCAAAAGTTTACATACACTTGATTCATAATGCTGGGTTGTTACCTGAATGATCCACTGCTTTTTTTGTTTTTGTTTGTTTGTTTTAGTGATAGTTCATGAGTCCCTTGTTTGTCTTGAACAGTTAAACTACCCACTGTTCTTTAGAAAAGTCCTTCAGGTCCCACAAATTCTTTGGTTTTTCAGCTTTTCTGTGTGTTTGAACCCTTTCCTACAATGACTGTATGATTTTGAGATCCATCTTTTCACACTGAGGACAACTGAGGGACTCATATGCAACTATTACAGAAGATCTGGGTAAATTTAACTCATTTTGTCTTCTGGTAAACATGTAAGTATCTTCTGTAGCTTCTGAAGAGTACTAAATGAAAAAATATATATTTAGGTAAAAAATAAGACAAATGTACACATCTTCATTCTGTTTAAAAGTTTACACCCCTGGCTCTTAAAGCATTGTGTTTCCTTCTGAAGCATCAGTGAGCATTTGAACCTTCTGTAATAGTTGTATATGAATCCCTCAGTTGTCCTCAGTGTGAAAAGATAGATTGCAAAACCATACAGTCATTGTGGGAAAGGGTTCAAATACACAAAAATGCTGAAAAACTAAATAATTTGTGAGATCTAAAGGATTTTTCTGAAGAACAGCAAGCAGTTTAACTGTTCAGGACAAACAAGGAACTCATGAACGACTATCACTAAAAAAAACAGCTGTGGATCATTCAGGTAATAACTCAATATTAAGAATCAAGTGTATGTAAACTTTTGAACAGGGTCGTTTTTATAAATTTCATCTATTATTTTCACTTGTGGACTATATGTAAACATCTTTTATGTGAAATATCTAATTCAGGTCAGTACTAAATAAAAAATGAAATGCTTTTTGTATGATCCCTCTTATTTTGGTAAAATAATTAACATTTATTAACAAGGTATGTAAACTTTTGACTTGAACTGTGTGTAGTCTCCAGTCTTCAGTGTCACATGATGCTTCAGAAATTATTGTAATATGCTGATTTGCTGCTCAAGAAACATTTATTATTATTATGAATGCTGAAAACAGTTGTGTACATTACTGAATTTCAGAAACAGAAAGCTTTAGTAGGCTAACATTACGTCTTTACAATTTTGATGCAATTTAATGCATCCTTGCTGAATTTCTTTAATAAATAACTAAACGTGACACTGAAGACTGTAAACAACAACAACATCAAATACTATGAATCAAGTACGTTTAATCAAACCTATATTCTTCTTCATAGTTCCCATATTTAATATCAACAAGAACAAGTTCAGAACAGCTACTCTATGCTTAAAGACGCGAAAGAATCCGGAAGCAAACATGTGCTCTGTATTCTCAGTAAGATAGTAGAGTTACAAAATGTACACAATGCACCTTCAACAATAAATTTAACACCTACACACTCGCGTTTTAATAAAAAAAAAATGTAAACACGACTACATGAACGTCATACGCACGTACAAGATGGGCATGACTGCCTTCAGGGCGTGTTCTGCTTGGGCAAACTTCCATATTTAGACCCACCCAGTGTTTTGTGACTTTGCTAGATTGTCACATATCCATTGTATTAATAACTATTTTAAAACAACAGAGAAAAAGAAAGGAAACGAAGATATAACGTACTCTAACTTTGAGATCTTAAAGAGACCACAACGCCATTTCACACAGCTGCTCTTTTAAACCCCATAAAGTTACTACTACTACACTCCACACTAGGTTAGGACATATTTGACAGACTTATGGAAAGATTACAATAGTCATTCCTTTATTACCAAACATCGTGAGTCATGGTGTAGGAAAAGAATCACATGTTTTGTATTTAGTTAAAGATTGTTGGTGTGACAGTCATGGAAAGAATGAGTCCCACCCACCTCATTAAATATTACGCTGCGTGTCGACGCACTAGCACAGAGGTACTGTGTACCTAGGAAGTGACGGCCCGCTGCTTAAACTGTAAGTAACAAATACTCCTTTACACTATATATGCGCTGTGTTTAACGTATTAAACTATTAAAATAATACTAAAAATGTTGAATGCGCTGTTACGTAGACGTCCATGCGCTTTCTGCAAGAACACGACTGCATTATTTTAAGCTCATGTAAGCCTTCTTCCAGCTAGCATTTTTAGAGATCCACCCATAACGCTTTGCATTAAACACCCATTTCATTTCTGTCTCTAAAGTTAATTTCGCACATTTAAGGATATATCACAGTTCAAATCTTTTATGGCGAGAAAACCGTTTTTAACGTGACTGAACTTTTTTTATACATTTGCGGTAAGTTAGATAAAACCCGGACAGATGTTTAACCGTTAGTGGGATAATATTGAAGTTTGGATATATTCGTTGATGTAATGAATACAATGTGAAAGTAAGAATTTAGATAGTTTTACATTAGTCCTGTGGTATAAATACTATATTATATGATTATGTAAATCAAGTGAACTGTATGGTCCAGTATGGCTAACTTTAAATTTGCATAATATAGTATTGCTCTCTCTGTCTGTCTTTTTTCAACACATATTTTACTTTTTCCACTTTTAAATTTAAATTGGTGGATTCCTGTTTTAAGACCCCTGCTTTATAGAAAGTAAAACTTTTCAATCAAAAACCATTAACAGTTGGAGTTGTGATGATTTTAAATGTAAAGTTAAGGCCTGTTGAGAAACTAACCGAAGTGTACAGTCCAGTATAGTTAACTTTAAATTAGCACAATATAGTATTGGTATCTCTCTCTCTGTGTCTTTGTTCAACACATACTTTACTTTTTCCACTTTTAAATTGGTGGATTCCTGTTTTAAGACCCCTACTTTTTTAGAAAGTAAAACTTTTTCAGTCAGAAACCTTTAACAGTTGGAGTTGTGATGATTTCAAGTGTAAAGTCAAGGCCTGTTGAGAAACTAACTGGTGAACAGAGCTGCTTTGACATTCTAATGTAGGACATTCACATTCTCAAAAATTAGGCCAAACAAAAGCCTTTTTTTCTGCCCTGAGCAGTGCATGATTGTAGAGGCCTGAGGCTTGTCTAAAATCAACATCTTGTCTATCAATATATCTATAGGTTTGGAAAGGTTGACTGTTTGGATTGCATCATATGTTGAGGTGTGGTGCTTTTTATTGAGTTTATCTTTGAAAGTGTATATTCCACCTTCCTTATATACATATTATAATGTGTTTTATGGCAGGTGAGGTGCTAAGACAAACCACTCCCGCAGTATAAAGGTGATAAGACTATGGAAAGTGTGTTTTAAATTCAAATACATCCGTATTAGTTTCTATGACTGCATTCAGAGGGTATTTAGCATAGACAAAAGAGCATGATACTTCCTATAGAGCTCAGCGTTGGCTGCCATCCATCGGTTGTTGATTGGAAGGATTGGCGGGTTTTAGAGGAAAAGGGGCGGGCTTTCAGCAGACAAATCGTTGAAGATGTCTGGCATTTGTCACCATATAGAAGTCTTTGGTTTCCCTGGAAGATCCAGTCGTGGCATTTTTATTAAACATAAAACTTTAAAAATAAGATGATTGATAGATGCTACAAGGCATATACCATCATTTAGCAACCTAAGAGCTTATTGTAAGTCTAACATTAGTTTAATGTGTTATCACTAAAAATCTATTTCCCTGAGGAAAAAATTAATGGGAGTTGTACTTCCTGAACATGACTGCAGTTTTCTATAGCAGCTGTCTTGAATTTGTTTTATGTAACGTGTTTCCATGGTTTTTACCACATGGGAACTCTTTAGTGAGACACACTGACTGCTGTTAATGCTTGGTAAAAAAAAGCCACTACTTTCCATTCAGGGTCTATGTTTAGGTGCATTTCAAAGGAAAGTCTGAGCAGCCATGTCAGAAAAAAAATTGGCTAGTTTTTTTTACACTAAATGTAAATGAAAGCGAAAGAAACTAGCTATGTTGTTTGGTTTGTTGACCTATGTTGTAATGGTTTTGCTAATGGTAAAAGTTGCTTTATGGCACATCAAAATCTCACTCTCAACATCTCAAGTGTGGTATTAAACACAGCAGCAAAGTGTCAGTTTTGACTGTTGTCACCGATTTAAACTGAAACAAAATGGGGGGGATGCTGTTTTTTTTTGTTTTGTTTTTTTACAATAAAACATGCTTGCAAACCTATTTGAAAAAAAAAATGCACCCATGACATCTTCAACTCCAGCAATGTCAGTTTACGGATCATTTACACAACTCTATTGATTTTAATTTGATTTCAATGGCACATACAATATGATTTATAAAACAGTATTTTAAGTGATGTTTTCAGATGTACAGCAGTCTGTGCTCTCTGAGACTCATTGAAATGTCATTCAAGCAGCACAAGAACAGGTGTAGCAACTAGACTGTAGGGTGGAGGGGCCTAATGGATCAGCTGTGTTTTAAATAGACTACTACAGACATGCCATATTGTAGAATTGGCCACAACTTTTATGAAGCCTACATTCTTAAAAATGTGTTTTTGCCGTGATTCCATAGAATAACAATTTTTGGCTCCCCAAGGAACCTTTTAGTGAACAGTTTCTAAAAGAACCATTTTGAACCTTTTTCAACTATAAATAACCTTTTTTGCATTTAAAAGGTTCCATGGATGTTCATATAACCATTGATGTCAATAAAGAACTTTTATTTTAAGAGTATAAATACAATCTGCAGAACCTTTTTGCTAAATTTAGGTTACAAACTACACCATGTTTGCATGACTCAGCATCACCATCACTAAGCTTTCAACAACCCTTTCAATCTTTATTTTAAATCTACCATCTGGAAAGACTGAATTAGAATAGTACATCGAGTATAAACACAAGGATGTAAGTGTAGACTAGTGATAACCTCTGTAGTCCCATTTAATCACTTGTTAGCAACTACATTTTACAAGACATCCATCAATTCTTCAAACTGTTTATAGTCTGTTGGGTCGTGGGAATGTTGGAGCCTATCCCTTGTCTTTGACCCCAGGTTTTCACGATATATGAAAGCTTAATATAATGTAAATTATGTCTCTTACGAACATATGTTTTAAAAAACCTATAACAGATTTACGGCAATTTAAAAATCCACATCGTTTTATACATATTTTGGACTATGAGATGCGCCATTATTTTGATTACGTAAAACTCTTGCACTCGGTGAGCTACTGCCACAACCTGTTGCTATTTTTACCGCAACACAACTCGGAACAAGCAACTTGGAAAATAAGCTTTTGGTTGTCATTTTCAGTGAAAGGGCAACAAGAAAAGCAATGCAAGTCTTCACTACTTTCCTAGCAACAAGAAAAGAGTGAGAAGATGCCTGTGGATGAATAAAATTTCTTAAAGACCTGCGTCTTTGTTCTTTCCACTTTAGCCTTGATGCCTTTGAGGCTTTTTGTAGACCACAGCTACTGAAAGAACTTACAAATGATGTAACATGCCGATGCTTGCCATGACGGCACAGCACTTAAGGAGTTTTTCAGTGTGGATTTCACTCGATATCCGGGGCGTTTAGAGGCTTTGTGGGGAAAATTGATGGTATGGCATTTTGCTTACATTCATTGCCACCTGCAAGCTCTTTTAGTGGCTGTGATCATCGTAACAGTATTTTATTTTCCGAGCGGTGTTGCAGTAAAAATAGTAACAGTTAGTGCCAGTATTGTTTTAAATATGTTTAACGGTGTGGTTTTTTTTTTTTTCAATAACACAAATATTTCATGGGTTTTCTGCTACATAATTTACAAGATATTATTTATGTTATATTAAGCCATACAAGTCTTAATACCCAGGGTTCTCTTTAAAAAAAAAAAATGGTGTATCACTAGCTGCGTTTCCATCACTGATTAGCGCAAAACATTTTATAAATGTTAATTAAAAACTATTTCAAATTGACGGCTTTTTCATTAACTGATGTAATGTGACTATTTTTTTTTTTTCTCGCTATAAATCATGGTGACAGATCTTTGGGGTTTACATATATCACAGCAACGGGAACTCTTTAGGGAGACACACTGACTGCTGTTAATGCTTGGTTTAAAAAAAAAAATAACTTGATTTTGAGAGCATAGCCACTACTTTCCATTCAGGGAAACTAGCTATGTTGTTTGGTTTGTTGACATATGTTGTAATGGTCTTGCTAATGGTAAATGTTGCTTTATGGCACATCAAAATCTCACTCTTAACATCTCAAGTCTGGTGTTAAACACAGCAGCAAGGTGTCAGTTTTGACTGTTGTCACTGATCTAAACTGAAAGGAAATGGGGGGGGGGGGATGCTTTTCTACAATAAAACATGCTTGCAAAACTATTTGAAAAATGCACCCATGACATCTTCAACTCCAGCAATGTCAGTTTACTGATCATTTACACAACTATTGATTTTAGTTTGATTTCAATGGCGCATACAATATGATTTATAAAACACTTTTTTAATGCATTAATTACCCTATAAAGTCATGATTTTTAGCTAAATATATATTTTTAGTGATGTTTTTAGATCTACAGCAGTCTGTGCTCTCTGAGACTCACTGAAATATCATTCAAGCAGCACAAGCACACTAGCCATTATTTTCAATCGAAGATGTAGGCGTTTGTCTTTAGTAAAGCAGCATAGAAAAACAGTTCTGGGATGCTTCTGGAATGTGACTGGTCTAAACATAAGTTTTGACTAGAGTGGCTCCTCCTTGACTGAGCTGTAATGCGCAACAGACGTGTGCAGTGTAAATAAGGGATTATCCATGCATCAATTGCAAGGAAAACCCCTTATACTTGAGTGACCTCGTATGAGGTGTTTTTTCGACGTTGTAGAGGGTTTGCACTTACGTCTTACAATTTGGTCAGTTACTCGGATGCAAACAACAGCATTGATTGCACGGTTAATGTACTAAATACATTATTCTGCTTATTTATGCTGTCTAAACTGTGGGGAAAAACGCTGTTAAATCATATTTAAGCAGGAAAGGGCTCAATGTGTTTACAAACTAAAGATAATAGGTGCTAAAGATGTGTATGAGCAGTATTAAGATATTAGCCTAATATTTCACCTACCTGACTGGAAACGATAAGAACAAACATATATGTTATCAGGGTTTTTGCCCTGGAAATCCTTGTTTATTTCGGCCAACAACAAACGCCTTTTGTTCCAAACGCTTCCTCAGACAGTTTTTTGCACTCTTCTACTTGATTTGTTATAACTTTTGGCAGTCTATAGTACTCTTCTCATTCCGCACGATTAGTACAGTCCTAAACTAAACATGACAATTATAGACCATTTTCAGCAGCAATAATCAGCAAAATAGGCGGGTTTGGTTTGGGTCAGTTGCATTGTTTACATTTATTGCCGCCAATATGGCCAATTGATGAAAGTATACCGCAGACTTTTAACTAAAAATCATTCACTTGATTTTCTTGACTTCAACCGAGCTGGAAGCATCTGATGCATTTGATGGTAAAGAAACTAAACTTTGAAATAATTTTTCAATGTCTGATTTGCAGTCCATGCTTGTGAAGGTTTACTTCAAGCACAGTTTTGTTAATACAACTTTTTTCAATTCCAGGCACGACAATGAGTTATCCAGGCTATCCTCCTCAATCCGGCTATCCGCAGGCTGGTGGATACCCACCCCAACCAGGGGCGTACCCTCCTGCTGCAGGAGGTTACCCCCCTCAACCTGGGATGTATCCCCCGCAGGCGGGTGGATACCCTCCCCAACCCGGAGCTTACCCGCCCCAGCCAGGTGCCTATCCTGGCCAGCCAGGGCCATATCCTGGTGTACCCTCAGGTGAGCCACTGTACTGAACAGAAAACTGCACGTAGCTGCATGTATTCTGCTAAATGACTTCCATGTGTGTACATTGTACTGCCTTACGTCATACTTTATGCAGTTTGTATTTAAATGTTTATGAATGTTTTCATTTAGACAAACTCGTGGACAAACCAACTTTGTTTTGTGTCGGTTTCATTGAAAACCGATGAATAGTAATGTTGACACAGTAATGTGGAATTTGTAGGTGGAGCCAGCGGAAAAAGAAGTGAGGGAGTGACTGAATGTATAGTGAGGTAGAATCGCTAGCTAGTTTGTAGCATTGTCTTGCACTGCAGGCTTTTCTTTTGTTCTTTTAGAAGGACACCCAGAACTTGTTAATTAGTTGGTCACACATTTTCCATGATCTGGTTCACCAAAATATGCTTTGTTTGGTGTGTATACATGCTAGCACTTTTGACCTTGGTGTGTTTTGTTTACTAGCATTATTTTATTTATTTATAAGGCTTTGTTCACACTTCTCACTCTAATTTGGTTTTCTGATCTGATCTTTATCGCTGTCTGTCTACACTGTCAGTTTGCTAGTGATGAAATCTGATCTGTTCTGACAGGGAAGCAAATATCCAGTGTATCTACATCGGTTGTGTTAGTAGTTATATAAGCGTCAGCACAATGCCTTGACACTTTCTCATACAAAAACTGTCAGTGTGGAAATTTTGCTTCTGTTCATATCAATCATGATCATACTGCAGTACAACTCCAAGGCACATGGGAGTACATAAACATCTGAGGAATTGTATACAATGTTGTAGTGCATTGAAAACAGCTGACTGGTGAATGTCACATTGTTTGCTTTGAAAGGGTTAGCGGACATGCATATATTCATATTTGACTGCATACAATACCTATTAAATTAAAAGTGCTACAAATATCCAATATATGGATATTTTATATGGATATGGCCTATGCTCATTCAATAGCAGTTTTAAGATAATTTACATAAAAGATGTTTTCATATAGTCCACAAAAGAAAATAATAGTTTAATTTATAAAAATGACCCTGTTCAGAAGTTTACATTCCCTTAATTCTTAATACTGAGTTACCTGAATGATTCACAGCTGTTTTTTTTTTTTTTTGTTTTTTTTGTTTAGTGATAGTTGTTCATGAGTTCCTGATGCTTCAGATAGAAAAAAATGTACATTAAGAGCCAGGGTTGAAGACCTTTTGGATCTGGGTAAATTTAACTTATTTTGTCTTCTGGGAAACATGTAACTATCTTCTGTAGCTTCTGAGGGGCAGTCCTAAATGAAAAAATATGATATTTGGGCAAAATAAGAAAAACTCTTAATGCATTGTTTTTCCTTCTGGAGCATCAGTAAGCGTTTGAACCTCCTGCGTTTGAGTCCCTCAGTTGTCCTCGGGATCAAATAGCCATTGTTGAAATGGGTTTAAATTAGTGGTGGGCCGTTATCGGCGTTAACGTGCTGCGTTAACGTGAAACTCTTATCGCGCGATAAAAAAAATATCGCCGTTAATCTATTCTCAAATTTGGGTTGGGAGCTGGGTCTAAACTACGCAAGCTATGATGACTTTCACCTTGATAGTTTAACGCGGATGTATACCGAAGACTATAGAATATGGTCGCGCGTTTACGTCTCCTCCACCAAAACACAGACGGGATCACGTCGTCCTCCATTCATAAAAACCGGATCTACTATAGCGAAATGTCACGTAAATTCGTCGTTTTTTGGATTCATAAATCAAATGTCAGTCACTTAATTCAAATCGCGATATGGCCTAGTGTATGTGAAAACTGAAATGCAAAAAGACCGTTTTAATATGAATCCGATATGTTCCGTTTGCCTAGCTGTATGTATGCATTGCGGAGACAAGCTTTTACTACACGCATACTGAAACACACGTGACGCTCCCGGTAATTTTTGGCATTTTCATCTCACATGAACAGATAAACTCAATCGCCCAAACTGCTGTGAGTGTCACTTTTACCGTTTCATTTGAGAAAACTAGCATCATATCATACTGTATGACACAGAAACTTCACGGCAACCTGTCAAAATAAAAGTACGGTGTAACAAATTATCATAGAACAGCTTTATGAGCTTTATGATCCTTTCTCAAAGACTTTAAGTCATTATTTGGGTAGCACACATATTCTGAATGCCTTCAGCAGAATTCAAATTAGCCATTTTAATCTAGATTAATCTAGATTAATTCCAAGATTTAATCTAGATTAATTCCAAGATTTAATCTAGATTAATCTAGATTTAAAAAATTAATCTATGCCCACCCCTAGTTTAAATACACAAAAATGCTGAAAAACCAAAGAATTTATGGGACCTGAAGGATTTTTCTGAAAAACGGCAGGCAGTTGAACTGTTCAAATGAGGGACTCATGAACAACTATCACTAAAAAAACAACAACTGTGGATCATTCAGGTAACAACACAATATTAACAATCAAGTATTATCACAGTATTATGAATGCATTTTGTATGATCCCTCTTATTATGGTAAAATAATTAACATTGTGTAAACTTTTGACCTCAACAGTATCTAGTTTTATTGTTAAAACAAGTGTGCAATTTTTGATAAATTTTTACATTATTTACATTTTAAGGTTTGAGTTTAAAGTTTTTTTTGTTTGTTTTTTAAGTAATATTTTACTCAGCGGGGATGCATAAACGCAATAAACACTTAGTGTTACTACTAACAATTTCTATTTTGAATAAATGATGTTTTTATGAACTTTCTAAGCAAAGAACAAAAATGTCAATTTCCTCAAAATTATTAAGGAGCACAACTGTTAAAAGCATGGTTATAAAAGAGAAATGTTTCTTGAGCAGCAAATTAGTATACTAGAAGAATCAACGTTTATTAATATTTAACAATATTACTTTTTGTTGTGTATCAAATAAGTGAAGTCAATGCGTAAACTAACATGAATGAACAATGGACAATACATTTCTTACACTGCTTATTAATCTTTGTTAATGTTAGTTAATAAAAACACTGTTGTTCATTGTTTGTTAATGTTAGTTCACAGAGCATTACCTAATGTTAACAAACACAACTTTAATACTGATGATTTTAATAATGCATTAGTAAATGCTGAAATCAACATTAGCTAAAATTAATAAATGCTTGTTCATTCCTAGTTCATGTTAACTAATGAACCTAAAGTGTTACCAAAACATCTTACTGACCCAAGTAATATAGCAAAAACTAGTGCTGTTTAAAATAATTTTAGTTGAAGTTCAGCATGCCACATGAAAGATCAGTCTATTCCATGTCAGCTAACCAAATATACAAGTTATTAGACTTAAAAATAGAGGAAACACCTAGCAGAAAGCACTTACTAATTAATGTGCAATGTCAGAGCAATGTTACCTGTCACTTCTTATTACCATAACAAAACCTGCTGCTCTGGATTCAACATAGTGTTTCGGTTTTGTCTTATTACATCAAAACGGCCTCAGAATTTTTTTTATTAAAATAGTTACAAGAGGATGTAGGCCCCTAAGGGTACAGCACAGAACAATGATCAAAAGTCTAGATTATTATTAGCCTGACATATGATACACAGTGTGTCCTGATTCCCCCTATACACATTGGGTTTTGAAGTCAAGACGTAATGATGCTCACAGCCCATTTTATTTCTGTAATCTGACAGGTGAGACAAGATAGTTAAATAAGAGACATGCACAGCAGTAATTGTCTGGATTGTGAAAAATAGACTAGAATGGTTAAGATACAGAATGTTATATAGCAAAATGCAGATTATATGTCAGGTAATTGGAGTTAGAGGCAGTGAAAAAGTATCTGAGACATCAGCTGAATAGAAAAGTCATTTCACGGGTAGACCAAGTTTTTTTTTTTTTCTTTGAAATAACGTGAAGCAGTGAGTCATGCACTGTAAGACTGAACTTGTTTTAATAAAGTAAATGAGGTTGGTTTTGATTTTGATTTTAACTGTAAAGTACACTGATATAGTTCAGTCATAATTGGTGTGGGGCTTTTAGGTTTTTGTTCACGTGTTTGCTTGTTTTGCAGGAGGTTGGGGTGCTCCTGGTGCTCCCGGTGCTCCTATTGGCCTGGATAATTTGCCGAATCCTGGCTTCAACGCATCGAATCTTCCAGGAATGGTAAGTTCTACAATCAAATGATGCATTGCGTAATCAGAAATGACATTGGTCTCCATTCTCAATAGATGCAGGTAATTTGATTCCAGTCAGCATGAAATGCACAACCTTGGCTAAAACCGCATCGAATCCTCCTTTTGTCAGCTTTTAACAAAACTGTGCTCTTGTGACCGTAACATTGATCTCTTAGAATTTATCTGTCATGAGAATGTGCTTTGACCAACAAATTTGATCCTATTTAATCTACTGATGCACAAGCTTCTTTAGAGTTTGCTCCGTAATCAAATTCACACACCAGAGGAAATGTGAACAAGTGTGGATCCATTGAACAATATTTTACACAAAACATTATATGATTTACAAAAAAAGGTATAATTAGCTAAATATATCACATGGGTACTAAGTCAAAACCTCAAAACACCAGTAAGAACACAGTGATGGTTTAGTTATATTCACAAATAAGACATATCATTACAAATGAATACATTTTTTTGGGATTTATATACTGCAGACAAGACTTAAGCCTAGTCCTAGACTAAAATATAAGTCTGAGCTGTTTCAACTGAAAGAAACTTGCACTGACTGATCTACAAATATATCAGTGCCTTTGCTTTGTCTCAAGATGCACCCCAGTAATGTTTTTTAAGCATGTTTATAAAAATTACTTAAATGTCCTAATTGAACTATGGACTAATCCTGGTGTAGTCTAAGTCTGTTAAACTAGGCCTAAGTGTATTTGAAGAGGTATTACTCCCAGGTATCCTTGTGGAAAAGAAATACATTATCATACTTGAATAGAAATAATATATACTTCAAAAGAATATGAAATAATATAGTGAATGCATGTTAATTGCAATTAAATGAAATGTCCCACTTAAGTAGAGCTTAAGTACAAAATTTGGATGTAATTTCATAATTACTCATATTTCCTTTGAAAAATGGTTAAAGTGTACTGCCTTATATATTTACAAGCATTTATGTTTTTTTGTTTTGCTTGTAAACTAAAATATACCTTTTAATTTCTGTTGCTTTCTTTTTTTTTTATATATGTGATGTATTTACATACACTACCAGCCAAAAGTTTTTGAACAGTAAGATTTTTTTAAATGTTTTTTAAAGAAGTCTGGAATTTGACAAAAACAGTAATATTATTTATATATATATATATATATATATATATATATATACATATATACATTATATATATATATATATATAAAGCTGAAGAACAACATTTATCTTTATCATCACTTCTAATCAATTTAAAGCATCCTTGCTAAATAAAACTATTAATTTCAATAATTTCTTGAAATTTTTTTTTTTCTTTTGAATGGTATAGGGTATAGTGTTACAAAAGTTTTTTATTTCAGATAAGTGCCGATCTTTGGATCTTTCTATTTATCAAAGAACCCTGAAAACTGTTTTAAATAACTGTAATGTATCTTTTTGTAACAGCAAATCAGCATATGAGAATGATTTCTGAAGGATCATGTAACACTGAAGATTGGAGTAATGATTCTGAAAATGTAACTTTGATCACAGGAATAAATTACATTTTAAAATATATTCAAATAGAAAGCAGTTATTTTAAATAGTAAAAATATTACTACTTTTGATGTATTTTGAAACAAATAAATGCAGGCTTGGTGAGCAGAAGAGACTTCTTTAAAAAAAAAACATTACAAATCTTACAGTTCAAAAACTTTTGACTGGTAGTGTATATTTGAAAGTATTATACATTTGTAATGATGAAGTTGTAATTGAGTGCACTTAAGATATATTAACAAATGTAATATGGAATAACACTACAGTTTAAATTGTAATCAAGTACTTTTTATACTTTAAAGTACAACTGTTAATTTGATATTATATTTGAAGTAAGCTACTAGTGAATGTGTAATACATTTCTTTTTCACAAGGGAAACTTAACTGGATACAAAATATATATCAAAAAGGGCATTTCCTGTGTTCTACTTTGATTTACGCTTCCCTCGGGTACATAAAAGTGCCCGCAAGTTGAAGAAATTTCAGTAGACTGGCAAAATCATCAATTCATCACCTCGCTTTCTGATGATTTTGGTGTTGGTGTCTGTGTCAGCCATATTAAAAAAAGGCACATTGGTTGACCACTAGTTTTCATGGAAATATTTCTGCAGTGTGATGCTTTAGCTAGACTAAAAGGACTGGTTTCATTACTCCTCCACAGAACTTCTGCATTTAGGGTCAGCAAAGGGAAAATTTGCGCATGTGGAAACTCTTCCAACGTGTCAATGTTACAAAGCAGTTTCTCTGTGACACCCGTGGGCAATATGATGCGAGTAGCTTAAGTCAACAGAAACGTTTTAGTGCAGAGCCACACTATCTAAACAAACCTCTCCATGAATGCACACTTGTTCACCATCCGCCTTATCTCTCTGTCCCAAGTCCTCGTCCATCAGTATTTCATGGCTGTATATGTTACATTTTCTGCAAAGTCTGCTCTGCTGTCCTAACTGTCATGCTCGCTGTCATGCTTTTTGCTTTTTCTTCCCCTCAAATCTTTCCATCGTAGGCAAATCAGTTCGCTGCCAATAGTGGATTTACCCCAAATCCATCCATGTTCCCTCAAGTCCCTGGTGGTTATCCTGGCCCCCAACCTGGGGGCCCACCAGCCCCCTCCCCTAACCAGTCCTATGGCATGTACCCTCAGCCAGGAGGAGGCATGCCCCAAGGTCAGGGAATGGGATACCCTGGAGGGCCACCCCCAGGTCAGCAGATGCCAGGCTTCCCAAATGCTCCAGCAGCCAATCCGTCCATGCCTGGCTATCCCAACGCACCCTCACCCAACCCGTCCGTGCCCGCATATGGAGGAGGTTACGGAGGAGGTGCACCTGCCGTTCCAGCTATCAGTGTAATTAACTCTTAACTATTTTTTTGTGCAGTTTATTTCAGTATACATTAAGGATGTAACTGTATTATCAATATCCTGGTATCGAGATAGCAAAACTGTCTCAATATCATTGTGGTCTTCCGGGCAAAAAGTGTAGATTTTTTTAAATATATTTAAACTTCTTATTCTAACATAAAAGGTCTTTAAAGTTGTGTTTTGGGCCATTATGCTTTGGCACAGTATCTGTCAAACTAAAACCAAAAGCACAATATGGCTCAGTCTCTTCATCAAGTCTGTTTTTGCTGCGCGTTTCAAATTGAAGTGTCCGCTTTGTTCAGGCGATCAGCTCATGATCTGGTGTTTTCTGCACCTCAGAACGGCTCAATTCACAATGAATGCAGTGAACTTGTTTATTGAATGTGCTGTGAGTTTAGCATGCGTTTGGGAACAGAACGCCACCGGTTATGCTTTATTTTCCTGACAAATGATTATAGCATTTCACTAGACTTGTAATGAGACACGTTTTTGTAAGCCTGTTTTTACTGAAAATGGAGTTTTCTGTCAAAATAAAAGCTCCACTTCCGTTTCCGTCAAAATAAATTAACTGCTGACAGCTAGCGGTTTAAATGGGTAACATTACTGCAGTCCAAATTCAAAATATCTCTTTCAAGTGTAGAAATTACGAAATAAGTATTTTAATTTCCCTACTGTAGTGTAAAGAAAATATAATATACCTATGAAATATTTATTTTCATTGATTTTACAGTGTAATTGGTTTTAAATATAATATAGGCTATTACTATCATAAAAATAACAATAATATCTAATTGTTGGTATTGTTATATTCTAATTTGTTTGGTTTCCTAAAACACCAGTGTGAATGTAATTTAAATTCTGAGACGGTATACCACAAATAAAAAGAGGATTGAGTCCCCTTTAAAGTTCAAGTACAAGTCAGTTGACTTTTTTTCTGAAGTTTTCTTAGTTAAAGGGTTACTCCACCCCAAAATGAAAATTAATCACTTAATCCCACGTCGTTCCAAACACGTATAAGCTTCATTCGTCTTTGGAACACAATTTAAGATATTTTGGATGAAAACTGGGAGGCTTGTCACTGCCCCATTGACTGCCAGATAAATACCACTGTCAAGACCCAAAAAAGTATGAAAGGCATCGTCAAAATAGTCCATCTGCCATCAGTGGTTCAATCAGAATTTCTAGAAGAGGTTAGAATACTTTCTGTACGCAAAGAAAATAAAATTAATGACTCATCATGCAATTGTTGAATAAAGTGTTTTTTTTCCCTTTGAGTATAAAAAGTATTTTCATCGCTTCATAAAATTCAGATTGAACCACTGATGGCAGATGGACTATTTTGACAATGTCTTTCATACTTTTTTGGGTCTTAACAGTGGTATTTACCTGGCAGTCAATGGGACAGTGACAAACCTCACGGTTTTCATCCAAAATTTCTTAAATTGTGTTCCGAACACGTACAAAGCTTTTACAGGTTTGGAACGACATGGGGGTAAGTGATTAATGAAATGAAACAAATAAAATTTTGGGGTGGTGTAATCCTTTATGAACATGGGCTGGAGATCTTGATTATGAACTCTCAAAAGTGCATTAGATTTAAAATGTACAACATTTTCATTTATTTTGATATTGTTACATCTCTAATATACAGGGTTTCTGAGGGTCTTAAAAAGGTCTTTAAAAATCTTAATACATTTTTACACAAATTAAGGTCAGCAAGTTCAACGAGGTCTTGAACTGGAGCAGAAAGCCTGGTATTAAATGTTTTCCAATAGAATTATCTAAACATCCTTGAATCAAGATAGATTTACTTGAGATCCAAAATGAAGATAGACTTGTTTTCTGAGAAACTGAACAAAATGAAGTGCATTTATACTTGAAACAAGAACAAACATGTCAGTGAAGTATGAAAACCTGTTTACCCTTTAAATTAAGTTGATTTTTCTGAGCCCTTTGAAAGGTATTTGTTCTTATTATTTTCATATTCTAGTTAAGCTGGAGAACATATTGATGTATTGTGCTTTCCTTCAATTTTTTTTAAGCATTAGTTTACTTTCAGAATCAGAATTTCCTCATAATTTACTCATGTTCATGTCTTCTTTCTTCAGTCGAAAAGAAATTAAAGTTTATGAGGAAAACATTCCAGGATTTTTCTCCATATAGCGGACTTTAATGGGGATCTACATGGTCCCAGCCGAGGAATAAGGGTCTTATCTAGTAAAACAATGGGGTAAAAAAAAAAAAAAAAAAAATGTATATACTTTTTAACCACAGAATCTTTGACTTTCTTTGCACGGTTGCTTTGTAAAAACACTGGATTGGTACTTCCACCTACACCACGCAAGACGTATATTTGTGGTTTAAAATTATATAGTTTTTAGTTATTTATTTATTTATTTAAAAAACAGTTTTGCTAGATAAGACCCTTATTCCTTGGCTGGGCTCGTGTAGAGCCCTTTGAAGCTGCATTGAAACTGCAATTTAGGCCTTCAACCCATTTATCCCCATTAAAGTCCACTATATGAAGAAAAATCCTGGAATGTTTTTCTCAAAAACCTTAAATTTTTTTTGACTAAAGAAAGACATGAACATCTTGGATGACATGGGGGTGAGTAAATTATCATAAAATTTTATTCTGAAAGTGATCTAATTAATTTAAAATTGAATTAAAAAAAGTCTTTAAATTTACCTTCATAAAAGCTGCAGAAAACCTAAGCATATATTTGTGTTTTAACTTCCCTATTGTTTTTTCTTTTATGTGTAGCGTGGATTCAGAGGGACAATTCAAGACTTTGCAGGAGCTGATCCGCTAAGAGATGCGGAAGTCCTCAGGAAGGCCATGAAGGGTTTTGGTGGGTTACTCTTTGTGTTCCTTTTCCACTTTATTTCTTGGAAAGCAGCATAACTCATTCACCCTCTGGGTTAAAAGGCATTTTGTTCTTTTTGTTCTTTGATGTTAATCTATTATTAGATTTGACCCCTTTGTGATTTAAACATGGATGTTTAAATACTGAGAGCTTTTTTAGACTGAAATGGAATGCAATATGAGCTTTCCAGAAAATGACTCGGTGTGTAACTATACTGTATAAGCAGCTACACAGCAGGCTGCTAATATGCATGAACATGTTTCAACAGGCACTGATGAACAAGCCATCATTAATTTACTCGGAAGTCGCTCCAACAGGCAGCGTGTACCACTTCTTGTGTCATACAAGACTGCCTATGGAAAGGTAATAGAGAGCATTGGAGCCTTTTAAATATTTGCTGATCAGCAGATACAGCAGCTGCCCCTCAGATTGAGACCAGGTTTTATTTTAACAGCTAATAGCTTTTCTTAAAAGCTGTGAACCATGATGTGCTACAGAGGCAGGTGGTGACTTATTCTAGAGTGCATTTGGACAAATATTTTTATACTCGTCTCTGACAGGCATCATCGATCATTCTCATGTAACCCAATGTTTACAGGATTTGGTAAAGGATCTGAAGTCTGAGCTTTCAGGGAACTTTGAGAAGCTGGTGCTAGCCATGTTGAAGACTCCAGCTCAATTTGATGCATATGAGCTCAAAGAGGCCATCAAGGTTTGTTAAAGTACTTATTAACAGAATGAATACAAATGAAGCCTGAAAAAAATGTTTAATCAAACATTAAGCACCTTAGCACCCTCAAATAGATAACTGATGCTATACAAAATCTATAAACATACTATTTTGGGGTGGTCAAAAATTCATTTTTGGGTCTGGCATTGCAGTCAACACACTCATGCCAAGACTGTATTTGTCATTATGAGAATTATGACTCATAACTAGATATAGTTTCCAGTATAAACACTTGAATTCACCTCTAAATCATCCTACTTACTGTCTTTTTTTTTCCATAGGACATAATTGTGTTTTGTCGAGTGCATGTATTATATACACTGCCATTCAAAAGTTTGGGATCAGATTTTTAATGTGTTTTAACAAAGTCTTTTTAACTCTTCAAGGCTGTGTAAATTAGATGAAAAATACAAAAAAACAGTGATTTATTTTATTTATTTATTTTTTAATTGTGAATTATTTTTGCAATTTGAAATAGAATGAATACAAAGGAAGCATGAAACATGATTTATTCAAACACTGTGCAACTTAGCACCCTCACATGGATAACTGATGCAATATTTAATCTATAAACATACTGGATTTATAGTTATAGCATTCAAAAGGTTTGGGTCAGTAATTAATTAATCAAATTATTGTTTTTATTCAGCAAGGATGCATTAAATTGATTAAATGTGACTGCAGAGACATTTAAATAATGTTGATATATTCATATATAAGAAGTGTCTAATTCTTACCAAAACTGAAAATACAGCGAAAAGTAATATTGTGAAATATTATTTCAGTTTAAAATAACAGTTTTCAATTGTAATATTAAATATTATTTTAATTGTGATTTATTTTTGGCATGGCAAAGATGTGCCATGAAGAAATAATTCAAATATGCTGATTTGTTCAAGAAATTATTATTATCAATGTTGAAATCAGTTGTGCTACTTAAAGGAACACTCCACTTTTTTTGGAAAAGGCTCATTCTCTAACTCCCCCCGAGTTAATAAGTTGATTTTTACCGTTTTGAAATCCATTCAGTCGTTCTCCTGTTCTGGCGATATCACTTTTAGCATAGATCATTGAATCCTATTAGACCAATAGCATCGCGTTCAAAAATGACCAACGAGTTTCAATATTTGTCCTATTTAAAACTTGACTCTTTTGCAGTTATATTGTGTGCTAAGACCGGTGGAAATGCAAAGCTGCAAAGCAGCAAACTTCCTTGACTATTACGCCGGAATGGGAGTGTAGTTCCTAATTTTATCAGCCTAGAAACTCGCAGCTTTGCATTTCCACCGGTCTTAGCACACAATATAACTATAGAAGAGTCAAGTTTTAAATAGGACAAATACCGAAACTCGTTGGTCATTTTTGAACGTGATGCTATTGGTCTAATAGGATTCAATGATCTATGCTAAGCTATGCTAAAAGTGATATCGCCAGAACAGGAGAACGGCTGAATGGATTTCAAAATGGTAAAACTCAACTTATTACCTCGGGGGGAGTTGGAGAATGAGCCTATTTCCAAAAAAAGTGTTCCTTTAATCATTTTCTGAAAACCGTAATACATTTTTTTGATGAATAGAAAGTTTAAAAAATATGTTGCAGTAATATTGTGAAATATTTTTACTATTTAAAATAACTGCTTTATTTTAAAATGTTATTAATTCCTGTGATCAAAGCTACAATTTCAGCATCATTACCTCAGTCTTCAGTCTCACATGATCCTTCAGAAATCATTCTTATATGCTGATTTGCTGTCCAACATTTTTATTATTATTATTATTATTATTAATATTATTTAAAACAATTGAGTAAATTTATATTATTATATTTTTTATATTCATCAAAGAAACCTGAAAAAATTCTACTCAGCTGTTTATAAACATCATAATAATTAATGTTTTGAGCAGCAAACCAGCATATTTGAATGATTTCTGAAGGATCATGTGACACTGAAGACTGGAGTAACTATGCTCAAAATTCAGCTTTGAAATCACAGGAATAAATTCAATTTTAAAATATATTCGAATAGAAAACAGTTATTTTAAATGGTAAAAATATTTCACTATATTCTTGTTTTTGTTGTACTTTGGATCAAATAAATGCAGGCTTGGTGAGCAGAATAGACTACTTTAAAATGCATTAAAAATCTTTTGGCTGGTAGTGTAGTTCACCAAAAACAGAAACAAAAAGGCAGAATAACTGAGGAATGTTCACGTACCTACAACAGGTTTACGTTTTGAGTGAACTGTTCCTTTATAGTGCACAGATTTGATTAGATGTTTTGATATGCCGTTGTAATGTAATCTGCTGATTATTTCACAGGGAGCAGGGACAGATGAGGCCTGTCTGATTGAAATCCTGGCCTCTCGGTCTAATGCAGAGATCCGAGAAATCAATCAAGTCTTCAAAGCTGGTGCGTACTGGAGTCATATCACTTAATTCCTTCCCTCTGCAATTACAGATTTGATTACTTCCCGTTCAAGCATTTGTCATGCACGTTTTAATTTAAAGCTCAACAGTAAAGCGCTGTGAATTGTGATGGATAACGCTCAGCATTTCTGGTTTAGAAAATAAAAAAACACTGGAAGAGTCCATCAGTGGAGACACATCTGGACATTTCCGCAGACTTCTGGTCTCTCTTGCTCAGGTACACAGACGATGTGTTGGTGTTTTATGATAATGTCTAGTTTGAGGGTCAAAAACATTTGACAAATTCACAGAAATATGAAAGTCATATCAGTATTTCTTTCTGTTATCATCTCAAAGGGTAACCGTGATGAGAGTGAGAATGTGGACATATCAGTAGCCAAACAGGATGCTCAGGTAATTATTCAAATGTTCCTAAAGTACATGTTTCTCCTTCTTTAAAGAGTTCCTCTTAAGCTCTGTTAATGCTCTGCTGCAGGCTCTCTATCAAGCAGGAGAAAATAAACTTGGCACAGATGAGTCTAGATTCAATGCCATCCTGTGTGCTCGGAGCAAAGCTCACCTCAGAGCAGGTACGTCATGGCTTTTTAGCCAGAATAATAGTATTCTTTTATCAAGTCCAGTCTTAAGGTCAGTTCACTTAGCGCCACCCTCAGGCTGCCTGTTTTTTCTAGGAAACAGTAATGCTAGTAAAGCTCACATCTACTTAAATAGGGAAATGCCAAAATCTTCAAACCTGTTTGTCAAGAATACTTTACTATGTCATAATCAGAAATAATCATTTTGTATTACAAATCTTAAGCTTCTTAAGCTCAAGTCAGGCTGTGTAATGTAGTATAATGATTTTTGAATGTTTCCACATACAGAATATTTCATGTGTAAAAATACTGAGGATCTTCCAATTTGGCATGGGGTGGTCAAAAATTCAGTTTTGGGTCTGGCATTGCAGTCAACACACTCTTGCCAAAGCTGTAATTGTCATTATGAGAATTATGACTCATAACTGCACATGGTTTCTAGTGGAAACACATGAAATTACTTCTAAATCAAACTACTTACTATGTCATTTCCTGTTTTGCTATATGACACAGTTGTCTTTTGTCTAGTATACACTGCCGTTCAAAAGTTTGGGATCAGTAAAATTTGTAAATGTTTTTTAAAGATGTTTTTAACATCCTCTGCTCATCAAGGTTGCATTTATTTGATCAAAAATACAGAAGAAACAGTATATCGTGAGATAATATCGCAATTTAAAATAAGTTTTCTATTTTTATATATTTCAAAATGTTATTTATTCCTGTGATGCAAAGCTGACTTTTCAGCATCATTACACCCGTCTAGTGACACTTTTTTAGGATTCTTTAATGAGTAAAACGTAGCATTTATTCAAAATAGAAATGTTTTGTAACCATGTACACAGATCAGTAAATGCTTTGTCTTGCTTTTTTGTGATAGTGATAGTAGCTTTAAATAAGCTTTAAATTGTTACATTGTTATTCTATTTCAAATAAATGCTGTTTTTTATCGTTTATTCATTAAAGAATCTTGAAAAATGTATCACAGGTTCCAACAAAATAATCAGCACAACTTTTTCCAACATTAATAATAAATTAGCATATCAGAATGATTTCTGAAGGATCATGTGACACTGAAGACTGGAGTAATGATGTTGAAAATTCAGCTTTGCATCACAGGAATAAATTATATTGGAAGGTATATTAAAATAGATAATGGTTATTTAAAATTGTAATAATATTACACAATATTACAGTTTTTTTTTTCTGTATTTTGAATCAAATAAACAGTCTTGGTGAGCAAAAGAGACTTTAAAAAAAAACAATAAAATTTAAATGGTAGTGTATATATTTAAATATTGTAAAGTAATGCTTTTTATAAAATATTTGTATATTTATAAAACAATATATGATATATATTGAAAAATATTGAAATATAAGAAATTATAAAATTATTTTATTTAAAAAAATATTTTATAACATATTTATATATAAATAAAAAACAATTCAAAACGAATGCATTCCAATGTAATTAAAAAAATAAAAGAATTAAAAATCTAAATGCAATAATATAAAGACTTTTTTTTATTATTACAGATAAAAAAAATAAATAAAAGAGTCTTGCATATTATGTGCAGTACTGGTCATATATTTATCTTATTAACAAATAATTTTTAACTGTTTATTTGATTGGACAGCCAAAAGTTAAGATACAAAACAGAATTTAAAAAAAAAAGAAGAAAAAAGTTAATTCAGAACATAAGAGACTTGTTTGAATGAAGTCTCTTATGCTCACAAAAACGTCTAGGTTATGTAGGTAACCCTCGTTCCCTGAAGGAGGGAATGGAGACGTTACATATGGGAACTCGCCTGAGAGACCAATCATCTCTGAGCCTTATTCAAAAGGCCAATCAACATCGGCGAGTGGTATTTGCATGCCAAGCCACTCCCCCGTACATACGGGTATATAAGAGGGCGGCTTGCAACCACTCATTCAGGTTTTCACTTGAGGAGCCGGATCGAGCCGGTGTCAGTGCGACGCCAGGGTCGTGGCAGAGGATGTAACGTCTCCGTTTCTCTCCTCCAGGGACAGAGGGTTACCTACGTAACCTAGACGTTCCCCTTCAGTCGTTTCACTACGACGTTACATATGGGAACAGACCCTATGGAACAGGCCACGACCGTGACGCCGCAAACTTTAGCTCAACTGACCCGAGTGGGCGACTGAGAGATCCCAAGAGGGTATGAGGCGCACGGTCTGGGAGAATTCATCCTCCTCGCACCTCTAAGGAACCTCACAACCAGTTGGTGCTTACCAACACTTTGAGAGTTGAAGGGGACAGGCTGCGCTCCAACTTCTCTTGCAGGAAGGAAAGCACTACTGTAATCGGATATCTCTGGGGGTCCTCTCCTCGAGAGGAGCACCAGTCAACGAACAGACCCCACCTCAGTGCGTAAGCCTGCCTAGTAGAGGGAGCTTGGGACTGAGTGATAGTTTCTATCACGGCCTGTGGAAGGCCGGAGAGCACTGACGCGTCTCGTCCAGGAGCAGCTCCATGGGACGTGGCGTAGGTGCCGAATTGTGCCCATCCCCTGAGAAAGAAGGTCTTTCGTAAAGGGGATCTTCGAGGGAGGGGCTGCCGCGAGGGGAATGGGTTGGGAACCAGGTCCGGGTGGGACAGTGTGGCACAACCAGCAGGACTTGCTCCTCATCCTCTCTGATCTTGCACAGGGTCTGTGCAAGGAAGCTCACTGGGGGAAAGGCATACTTGGGCCCCGGAGGCCAGCTGTGTGCCAGTGCAACTTTGTTGAGGAAAAGCAACTGGCAACGGCGTGATTCGCGAAGGGCGAGCAGATGTAGCTGGGCCTTGCCGAAATGGCTCCAATTCAGCTGGGTTGTCACGGGGTGGAGTCGCCATTCTCCAGGGTGGGTGGACTGCCATGAAAGCCGATCGGCTGCACAGTTGAGTTTCCCTGGTTTTATGTGAATGGCACGTAGCGATGTCTGCTACGTTCCGACTCCGTAGAAGCAGATGGCGGGCGAGTTGTGACCTGTGACACATGGTCGTAGTGCAAACAAGCACGTGCTTCTAGCGTCACGTCGGTCGGAAGGGACGAGGGGCTAGAAGCACAGGCAACAACTCGAGGCAATTGACATGCCGCTGCAGTCGAGGTCCTGTCAAGGAGCCTGATGCTGCTTGCCCGTTGCACATGGCACCTCAACCCGTGGTGGGCCACAGGCTGACTAGGCAGCAACACTGTGGGAAAACGCCAGTCCGGAGTGTGCCAGGATGCCATGCCCATCTCGGGACTTGATCGTGCTGAAGCGGTCTTATATGAAGCAAGCTCAGCGGCATGATTGTGGCTGCAGCTGTCATATGCCCCAGTAGCCTCTATATTTTGAGAGGGACCACTGTCCTGTGTCTGAATGATTTCAGACACTACAGCACTGGCTGCGCGCTGTTGAGGCGGGCTGTCATGTTGACCGAGTCCAGCTACACACCGAGAAAAGAGATCCTCTGCACTGGGGAGAGTTTGCTCTTCCCTCGGTTGACCTGAAGGCCCAGATGGCTGAGGTGCCAAAGCACCAGGTCGCTCTGTTCGAACAACAGATCACGTGAGTGAGCTATAAGAAGCCAGTCGTCGAGATGGTTGAGAATGCGAATGCCCGCGACCTTCGTGAAGATGCGGGGAGAGAGGGACAGGCCAAATGGAAGCACCTAGTACTGACACGCTCAACCCTCGAAAGCAAACCGCAGAAGGGAGAATTGAGACGTGAAAGTAGGCGCCCTTCAGGTCGATGGCTACAAACCAATCCTGGAGAAGAATGCATGTTAGCATGCAGCTCGTCATGGGCATCTTGAACGGCAGCCTGACAAGGGACCGATTCAGGGCTCGAAGATCCAGGAGGGGTCTTGACCCACCACTCTTGGGCATGATGAAGCATGGACTGTAGACCCTGACTTCATCTCGGCTGGGCTTGATTCCATCCTTCGCCAGTAGGACTGCAACCTCCGCACGAAGCACAGCGGCATGTGTGTTTTGAATGGACGAAAAGTGAAAAAGACGCCTCTGTACCTGGGCGGACTGAATCGCATAGCCGAGACGTACCGTCCGAATCAACCACTGCGAGGGGCTGGGAGGCTGATGCCTCCCCAAGAACCAACCATCCAGCCTGGAAGGATCGGCCGGAGGCACGTGGGGTACCCCGAGGCCATTCCCCCTGGCGGCTCGGAGGAGCATAGCCGAGAGCTCGGCGTCCACCCTCAGATGGGACAGCGACCGCAGAGGGGCGTCGAGACGTCCGCCTCACCCCCTGACTCTCATCTTCCAGAGGACTACCTGCTGCGGGAAGACGATGAGGGGAGCCTGCTCGCAAACGAGCGGCAGGACTTCAGTGTAACCATGGCTATGCGTTCGCAATGAACGCACGAACCATCCGTGAACGCTGCTTCAACACGCTCTCAGCCCAGGCATGCGAGGCAGCGTTTATGTCCGTCCAGCGAAGTGAGGAAACTGCCACAACCAGAAGCGCACGGCCGGAAAGGCATCTCAAAGGAATGTCGTTCACAGCTGTGAGAATTCACTCTTTTATCCCGGTCTGCCCAGGGAGGAGCGCGGCACCACTGTGCACTCAGATGAGGCTGCTCGCTAGTATGCAGAGGCTTCTTAAAGCCGTGAAAACGGCAGCCCGCAGGATCCCGCTGGTGGCTGCCAAAATGCTCTTTTTGAAATGCTCTTTTAGATCGGCAGCACGCCAGCGGGGGAGAGAGTGAGACTCATCGCAGGAATTCAATCTGTTGTTCGGCTCGAGCATGAGAAGGTTCCGAAGCGAAAATCTGAATGAGTGGTTGCAAGCCGCCCTCTTATATACCCGTATGTACGGGGAGTGGCTTGGCATGCAAATACCACTCGCCAATGTTCATTGGCCTTTTGAATAATTCTCAGAGATGATTGGTCTCTCAGGCGAGTTCCTATATGTAACATCGTAGTGAAACAACTGAAGGGGAACTGCATTTAT